>NW_023994529.1:0-305919 GCF_015586225.1 Lucilia sericata | reverse complement strand
CGTGATGTTGCCAATAGAAGCCATCTCAGCGGGTTTAAAAGAGTGGGCTTAACGATTAAATTAACCAAAAACGGGCATGAACGGCTGGACCATTTTAGTAGTTTCTCAAGTCAAGTTTTTGAAGAAAGATAAAATTGGATCGAATCCGGTGGAGTCCCGAATGTTGCATTCTACGTAACATTAATTGTCGTTGATCGTTTCGGAGTCATGTCGCTGATCGTTTCGGAGTCATGTTTAAATCTTATTTTTGTAATTTTTAAGTCTTTTAAAGTTCAAAAAAACTACTTAAACAGAACAGATTGTCTTTACAGCTGTATAGTAAAGTATATGTATTTTCTAATACATTAACACCATCGATCTAATCAATTTTAAAATTACACACATCATCTTAAAAAAATGAAATAAAAATACATTACTTTTGCGCAATATTCCCAAATGCCCCATTCCATGGTCATAATGCAGTGGCAAGAGTGACCTAATCGAAATTACGTGCTCTGTTTGTTTACGTGTTAAAATCGACAGGACACATTAACATCCTTAACACACATAAACACAAATGTACACACAAATACTTAGAGACCATAGCAGAGGAAAAACGAAATTAGAAAAAAACAAGTAGTTGTGTTAGAACATTTGATTGATTGAAAATGAAAACGACGCATGAGACTAATACACACTTGTTAAACATTGAATGGTGTGATGTTGACAATCAAGGATGGTGGTGATGGCGGATGATGAGGAAAATAACAACAAAAACAAATGTATTACCGAAAAAAAAACATTTCCTGCTAAATGTTGATGAAAGAATTTTAAATGAAAATTGCAAAAAGTACTTATCACTCCTACAAGTAAACATGAAAGTGTTCTTGTTAAGGACTAAGGACATATACTACAACAACTGTATTAAATACAAACAAACAAAAAATTCATTGTCATTTTTTGCACATTTACGGATTATTGAAATGGATAAGTGTAAAGAGAATTTCAGCAGAAATAACAAGACATTGGAATTAAATTTATTTTGTACTTTTAAAAGGGAAAACTTTATAAAATCCTTAAGGATTTAGTAGCAAATTCAAATATATTCAATAAGATAATAAAACTTTTAAATTTTTCATATCAATATTTGACCATTTATCTTTCGTTGTTATTCGTGACAAAAGTAAATAGTCTGTGTAATTATAATATTAAATGCAGATGTGGCAAGAAAAACTAAATATTCCATTATTCCTTTCTTTTTTGAACTAATACATCTTGCTTTCTTTGTACATGTTCAGACGAAAAAGTCTTGATAATTTTTGTTGTAGTTTTTGTATTCATATTAATGTTTTTCTAAGGAAAAACTTTTATTTTTGCTTTAGTTGGCAAAATAATACAAGAGAAATAGAATAGTCAAGAAATTGTTCTTCTTGTTTTAATTTTTTTTTTTTGGTTTTGGTTGAACGTGGCTTTAAAAACATTTGGCAAAGTTGCTTGGTAAAAGGATTATCCAACAATCAACTATACAGAATGAATTATGGGCACAATGTTTGGGTATTTTATAAAAGTGCGCTACTTTAATGGAAAACATCTTTTGAATTCCTCGATTATAAAATGTATTTATGGAACAGCATAGGACAGTATTAGATTCAGTCTGTAGCTTTGAACCTCGATTATAAAATGTGTTTTTAGAACATCATAGTAATATATTTTTCTTCGAGGCTAGAGTGGGTCATTCTTAATGAAGATGGAAGACCCGTTCTTCCATTTCCTTGTGAGAGAATTCTTTGAAGTTTAGTCTAAGTCTACTTGCTTGTTTAGCTAGTGCCCAAAATCCTATTATTACTGCAACCAACCCCGATATATACCGGTTGTTAGTTGCATTAAAAGATGGCTTATCCGTTTAAGGCATAAGACTTTTCATGCGTCGCTTATCTTAGTGATGTATTTGCTGAGTATTACAGTCGATCAACCGGCTTCCCCGATTTGTATCACCAGAGTCAAAATATTCTTTAGTGTTATCTTCATTAGCGAAGAGATGATCCATAACAAGTTAAGCTAGTTTAGATTCGATGACATTTCCTTCTGTTAATATATTGTTAGTAGCGCCTTTATCGTTTTCCAGCGCCATTAGAAGCCAGTTTTTTGGCCTTGTGGTTGCTGATATACTTATCAATCTTAACATAATGGATGTTGTATACCAATGAGTCTGGGATTTTATTGATGATATTTATATTACTGTGTACAATGGTCCAAATACTGTACAATGGTCCAAATACTATTTTTTTTATTCGAAATATATTTTTATATTCGAAATATTAGCTATCACTCATTATCATACCTCACCCAATCAAAATGTTCCAAACATAGTTCCAAAATAAGTGCCCAAGTATGCCTCTGATAGGTTAGTAGTTTCTAGTTTGTTAGACCAGAGGTCGTGGGTTTGATTCCCACAAGAGTTACTCTTTTTATTCGGCATTGATGCATCATTCCTCCTCCTTTCAAACTTACTAACTAAAATGCACAAGATTGAACATAATGTTTGTAAGACTGACATGTTAATGGATTAAAGTAATGGTTCCTGTGATTATAGGCAGAGAAAGAAAATATGAATTTGGGTAATCTTTGGATTCAACAGAATGTCCACATCTCATGAAACAATCGATCGTTATTCGTGCCGGCTAGTGCTGTGATTTTAGACCTTAAAGACCAATGATATGGCTATAAACGATCCTCAAACTTTAGTCTTATATAGACTGGGTTATTCCCCCGAGGGCATGTTACCTTGATGGATCTTCCCCCATCTTGGTGTTATTGCAATCCCGGAGAAAAAAGTGATAGCAATACCTCTAGTCTGCCGGGTATATAAACTGGTGATTATCAAATGTATCCTCGTTCTTTCCTTGGAACGATTTGGTACCACGGGAACCGGTAGCCCACATTGCTGTGTTTCGGACTTTGTTTTGTCCCGCTTATTAGAGAGGTTCCTTCGCGGTGGCTCTGGTTTAAACCCAAGACTGATGCACGGTAAAGTATATAATTGGGGATAATAACTCGAGTACTTAAGCAAAGTGCTTGTACATGGACATGTCAGAACCATGTACAAAAAGATACTAAAAGGGGCGGTGGTGAGTCGACTAATTAGTTCACCCGTTGTTGTATAAGTATCACAGCGAAATAAGGCCTCATGGTAACTCTTTACATGGCAAAATCTTGGAATATTAGACTAAGGGTATAAGCTACTGCGAAACCGATGTTATCTTGAAGATTTCCGCAGTTTCCACACCTTTTGGCTTATTTGCAAACTTAACTCTTGTTGTTATCTTCATAAGGTTGTGCTCACAGGATAATTTATTAAGAGTAACACCTCTGTGTGCCCGATAGAGTCGATTATATAGAAAGAATCTATAGTAAAGTTGATATTTCTTTTCTATCGATTAAAAGTTTTGTGTTCAAGTGAATTTTTAAAGTTATTAGCCTTATATGATCCTATATGTTATATAGGAACATCAGACTATTGAAAGCTCGATGGATCCAAAATTAGAGGAGTTCTTTGAAAATATTTTAGAACATCACAACATCGACATCACTAATTCTAAGGTTGCTTTGAAGCTTGTACCCGTTTCAATTTTTAAAAATACTGAAATTTCTTGGATCTCTTGAATAACTAATTAAACATACTTGTTACTTTTTATGTAGTAACACCAAAGAAATCAAAATTTCCCAAAAATTTGCTATACAAAGAGAATTTTTTTTTTGTTGCTGTATACGAGGAACAATTTTCCTTCTCATATATTTTTTCTAGTCTTTGTCTTCATTGCAGCAGATTAAGTCGTATTTGCTAAACTGTGGCCAGTAATAAATTTTCCAGCTGAAAGAGAGAATTAAAAATTAAACGTATACTTGCACTTTTTATTCATAAAAAACAGAAACGAAACAATCAGGAAAAGCATATCTTAATGACTTGTTTAATGAATGTACTTGTATCAATGAGATGCACAAAAAAGGATTTTTCCCTTAACTTTTTGACATAAATTTACCTGCTAAAGTAAAAATCTCACGCCTTTGCATATGTTTGATGCTACAAAATATATTCAAAAGGACTTTGACAAAAAAAAAAAAAAACGATTTTCAACTTACAGTACAATTTATATATACAACAAGTACAAATTTACTTTGGTTTTGTACAACATGCCTTTTTAACAAATTACTTTTAAAAAAGTTTGAAATGTTTTCAGTTGCACAAAAGTAAGAACTATATTTTTTTGGGGAAAATATGTTTTCTAGAAATATTTTTAAAGTCTTTTTGACAAAATTAGGTGTCAATTGAAAAATTGTCTTCTGCATAGATAAGAAAATTCGAAACTTGGATGCGGAGAAAATGGACCACAGATACCTGTTGAAGCTTCTTTTTTATACTTATATACTAATTAGCTGTTAATGAGTACTTTATGAAGGGTATGGGTACATACATTCCGATAAATAGGGAGCAGTTTATATTTAAACTTAATTTGTTGTGTTGTTATCAACCCCTGACCACAAATATTATACAATAGTACAAGTGTTTATTTCGAATTTGATTTAAAATTATTTTATTATTATTAACAACCTCAATAAGCAGCGCTGCAGCGTATAGTGTTTTACAGTAAAATCTTGTGGAAATTTTAATTTTACAAAATTTATTTTTTTTAATGAAGTTCTTACCTGCTCACTCGGCGGATTATCGGAAATTAAAGAGCACTTGCTATCAAGAATGATAAACTAAAGATTACGTCGTCAGGCGAACGGAAATTAGAGATCGAATGCACTTGCTATCAAGAATGATAAACTAAAGATTATGTCGTCAGGCGAACATAATTAAAACTTTCTGCGCATATAGGAGCTCTGACGTCACACAATCTGTGTTCCTATTGGTTAATAAATTTCAACTATAATGGAACAGTGGGACAATTTATTATTTTTATCTAAAAATTATTAGATAGTAACCATTATTTTCATAAATTTATTTATTTATTGCAATTTCGTTTGTAAACAATATTTAATAATTTTTTAAATACTAAAAAGTAAAAAATCATATAAAGAAAGGAAGGCAGAAACATTTTTCACTCGTTTTTTTTTAATATTATTGTTGATTGCATTTGTCCACTGTTCGCTCCATGTTTATGTTTTTTCCCGTAAATATTGTTTTTGCTTTTCTATGTTCTGGATCTTATTTACCACATTTCAAAAATATATTTGAAAACCTTCAAAAGGGAAGGACTACGTCATCTAACGGTAAATCATGCACAAGGCATAATCATTAGTTTATCATTCTTGCTTGCTATAAAGGAAAGGGTATTTAAGGAAGTATACAAAACCTTTTGACGGAACGAGGTCTGAATTAAAAACCCACATGGCCAGATATGCCTCACTAACACTGATAAGAAAATTCTAAGGAATTACGTCCAGAAAAGAGAAAAGATCGAAAGTTTATCGTCCCTGCTTTAAACAATAATACTATGTAAGTTTTAACAAGGTTTTCAGAAAATCAAAAAACAGTTTAATTTAGCTGTATTTTTGGTATATCGCGTTGCTTTTGAAAAATATGTCTCTTCCCCGATTCGTTAATGTAATTAGTATGTATTTTGAAAAAAGTTTAAGCAGCATGCTTATGTAAAGGAACGATCGGTGGAAACCGCTTTGAACGAAGTTGTCCACTACATAGCTAAATCCTACGATAGCAAACTGTATACACTGGCGGTATGCATTGTCATCGAAGGCGCCTTCAATAATGTGCACATTGATTATCTTATCCAATCCCTAGACCAGTTTTATGTTGACCGGGTGCTCCGTAACTAGATCAATTACATGCTAAGGAACAGATGGATAAGCTGCGATATATACGATATAACTATCAGGAAAAAGGTATTTTGCGGTATACCACGGAGTGGCATTTGGTCACCTTTACTCTGGGTTACCACGATTAATAGCGACCTAAAGACCCTAACCGAGGAAGGACTTAGACCTGTCTGCTACGCAGTCGATGTCGTAATACTTTTAAGGCGAAACGATCCAAATTACTTGTATAGAAGAGCTGAGGAGGCTCTAAATACGGCCTTGAGTTGGGCTTAACCGAGAGGCCTCAATGTTAACCCGACGAAGACAGAAATCTGTTGCTTCACAAGAAAAACAAACATTTTTACATATACCGAACCTTGCTTCCTGGGCAAGAAGATACCGGTGACAGACAAAGTTAAGTACCTCGACCGGAAATTAAAATGGAGACACCACATAGAGAAGATCAATAAGGCACATCGGTGCTGGGCGATATGTAGGAAAACTATGGGCATGAAATTTGCTTTATAAAAGTGTTATTAGACCAATTCTAGCTTATACTTCAATAATCTGGTGGACTGCTTTCGACAAAAAGTGTAATATCAAACTACTACAGGGAGTTCAGCGTACATGCTGCTTGGGAATAAGTGGTGCCATTTGTAATACTTCAACCAAGGCTCTGGAAAAGTTGCTAGATATTCCACCCATTGAAACATATTTAAGATATGAGGCGGCGCTTCATCACGTCATCAATGTATACTGTACACATTGGAAGGTTATACACATACAATCATCGGATCGCATACCAGACATAGAATATGTCGGACACTTTGAAACGCTGATCCCAGAGGAAATACCAGTAGGAATTCGTTGTTACACGGATGGCTCTAAATTGTAGGATAAAGTGGGCCTGGGGTTCTATATTGCAGACCCAGAAACATAAATATACCACCGTTTACCTAATCATAACACAATTGGATTAGAATAAATATGGCGCCCACAGCCTTTAATATATTTACCGACAGCCAGAAGGCGATTAGGGCGATATCAGATGATACAATTAAATCTAAGACCGCATTGGATTGTATGAAAGCTTTAACTGAATACTCCCCCAGAGGTAAGATTTGCATCAAATGGGTACCAGGCCACTCGGGAGTAGTCGGCAACGAAAGGGCGAATGTTATAGCTTTAAAGGGAATGGAGCTCGAGGTAGTTAACCTGACGAACGCTAAACCATTCGACGCAAAAAAAGCTGAATTAAAAATATGAGTGAGAGAATACCATAAGGCGTTGTGGAATAATAAAACAATGGGTAGAACCATAATGATTCTATGGGGTGACCCTGATGAGAACAAGACTAGATATCTCCTCAAAATGACTGAATACTCTCCCAGAGGTAAGATTTGCATCATATGGGTACCAGGCCGCTCGAGAGTAGTCGGCAACGAAAGGGTGAATGTTATAGCTTTAAAGTTAAGAGAGCTCGAGGTTAACCTGACGAACGCAAAACCATTCGACGCAACAAAAGCTGAATTAAAAATATGGGTGAGAGAATCCCATAAGGCCTCTTGGAAAAATGAAACGATGGGTAGAACCACAAAGAACCTATAGGGTGACCCTGATGAGAACAAGACGAGATATCTTCTCAAAATGAGCAAGTCTGATGTTAGTATGTTGGTACGTATTCTGAGTGGATACGCAAGGTTACGAGCACATTTATACAAAATTGGCCGTGCGGATTCAGACGAATGTAGAGCATGTGAAGAGGACAGTGAAACTATGGAGCACTTTCATTGCCACTGTCAAGCATTGGTCGAAGTTAGATCCAAGTATCTCGGAAGTGATGTTATTCCGGAAATAACATTCCAGACTAACACTTATTTTAACTTATTGAGCCAATTTTGATTAATTTTTACAAATTGGCAATTTTAGGTGCACTTTGGAACTGGGATTCCAAGCCATACTTAGAACCAAATTCGGGAATTTGGTACTTTTTTCAAAACGTACTTTTTGTGCACATGAATAGTACTTCTCACAAAAGAATAGTATAAACAACTTTTTTGGTACTTTTTGTTCTTAAACAGGTACTTCTAAAATTTTCTGTAATACTGAATCTATAAACATAAAATTGAAAATATATCATTTTGATAGATTTAGAACTTTTTTAGGAGAACATTCCGTTACTTGTTTGTCCATTAAATGTCCATTAACAAAAATGTACAAATAACTGTTCGATGCTTTTAAATCTATGCCTTTGAGTCGAAGTGTCATAAATTCAAATGTGTACAAATTATTTTATTTAATTCCCCATAAAAGGAAATACTTGTGGATTTATGTAAGTAAGTTTCATTGAGTTAAAAAATTTTCTATATTTAACCATACATACATAAATATTTCCCAGACCAATAAATCCATGATATAAACAAGAGTTTGTTTTAATGCAATTTATGTTATTTTTATTAAGAATACATTTTAGTAAATGTTATGAAAATAATATATTAGTCAATTTTCGATTATTTTTTTGCAGTTCACTTAGTTCCAAATCTTTTGTATCCTTTAGTGTTTTCAAATTGTTTTCTGCACTTTGTTGACATTGCAATTCTTGTTTTAGATTTTCTTCTAATTTTTTAAAATTCTCCTTTAAAATGTTCTGTGTCTCTAAATGTTGTTCCGTAAGTTTTTGTAACTGCTCTTGATGTTCTTCTGTTTGTTTTTTTAATTCAGTTTGTTTAAGATTTTCCTGTTTTTTTATTTCAGCTTTTAAATTATTTTCAAGATTTAATATTGTTTCATTTAAATTTTCCAAATTTTGTTGATTTTTTAAAGTTTCTTCTAGTTTTTCAAAATTCTCCTTTAACTTGTTCTGTGTTTCTGAATTTTGTTCATTTAGTTTTTGTAACTGCTCTTGATGTTCTTCCTTTTGTTCTTTAAGTTCTTTTTGTAGATTGCGAATATTTTCTATTCCTATTTGCAAGTTTTTTTCTAGATCTTTTAGTATTTTCTCATAGGTAAATTCGCAAATGAACCCCTTCAACTCTTCGCAGTTACAGTTAGTCCAACTTATATCTCCATTTAATGATATTTGAACACATTTGTTTTCACTCACTGAACTTGGCTCACCGAAATTCCAATTGGTGAAAGTAAATTTATTACCTGTTGAAATCCAAATAAAATTCTCATCATCGTTCGCAATACCTCCAATCCAAAGATCGACATCAATGCTTTCAATCAACCCAGTTAGTTCCATAGATTTTTCACTTGTTCCAATTTCCACTAACTGCATGTCCATTTTGTAACATTCATTTCGACTTTCTTCAAAAGTGAACTAAAATATTAATCAGAAAATTTGTTATTCGATTAGTATTACATGTGATCATAGATCTGCTTTGATTTTATGTATTTTTTCAAGAATTATGCATTTAAAAAAAATATTTGGTTACAAAATTTTGGCCGAATTTCGGCGGGGTTCTGTCATTCCAAAGAATATTATTTTTAAGTACACCACCTCTTATTTAACTACAAATTTATATTGAACTTCATTTAAAATTTATATTGAACTTCATTTACCTCTCTGTCCATTTCTATATAATATGTTCTATTTGCCTCCGTTGTATATAACTGACCGATCGCACTGACATTATTAATTTCCAAATTAATAAAAACGAGTAAGTAATTATGTAAATGTAGGCAAAATTCATTTTTCATTCGTTTCCTCTTAAGCCGAATGAAATTAACTTATTGTTTGACATGTATATTTTCACAGCTTATATATACCGAGTTAAAACTACAAATGCACAGTAGGCCAAAATCAAAGCATTGTTCAGACAACTGATTGACAAATTATATATGTGTTTTTTTTTTGCAATAAGGGATTCAACAGCGATATTCCTAAATATTTTGTACATTTAATGCCTAAGAATTGGAATATGTTTACAATTATTGTTCCAATAATAAATGTCGGTTAAAAAATTTGATATACTTTAAGAGAGTGTATACGTTTTTTCTGATACTATCCTATAGTGTTGTGGTCAATTATGGGTTGATCCTCATAAAATTTGACAAAGGACTTTGGTCTAAATAAAATTTGTTATATCGAATTTATATTCTTTTTTAAGACCAGTTATCAGTGTTAAAATATTTTTCGGAAAGGTACCTTATGTGTGGGCTCAGATTTAATATAGCCCGATCCTCATAAAATTTGACAAGAGGATTTTAGTTCCTATTGAACTAATTCATTTTGAAATTCATCGCCCATTGTGCACAGTGTTGCAACAATGATCAAGCAAAACGCTCGCAAAAAATTAGAAAAGGGGTAAAAAGGCGTAATTTTTTAACTGAAAAAATGTAAAAATATTGTTTTGTGGTAAAATAATGTTTATTTTTATAAAATTGCAAAAACACTTCTTAGTCAGGGATGTCAAATTCGACAGCTACACATTTTGTGAGGACAACTTTGACATCCATATGAATATTTAGAGGCAAAATGGGCGGAATGCCTATATTGGGCGGTACACATATAAAGTAAATATTTATTATTTTTTAGTATCAACATGAATATTTAGGAAAAATAAATGGGCGGACTAGCAATGGCTTGGCACCCCCATATAGATTAATTATTAATTACATGCATGTAAACATTTCGCTAATTAATTGCCGTACTAGCAATAGGGGGCGTGGGTACCTCCCATGTGAATTAAA
Organism: Lucilia sericata; assembly: GCF_015586225.1. Lineage (NCBI taxonomy): Eukaryota > Metazoa > Arthropoda > Insecta > Diptera > Calliphoridae > Lucilia > Lucilia sericata. The sequence continues at coordinate 295,428 of NW_023994529.1, read as the reverse complement.
TTATTAATTTATTTGGGAAACTCTTAGAGCTAAAATCCTCAAATTTTGTACGAACAACAATGACATTCATATAATCACTTGGGTAATAAATTGGCGGTCTAGCAAATAGGGGTCTCACCTCCGTTATGAATTTAATACAAAAATTCGTAAATGCGGAAAATTATTAGAGCAAGAATCCTCATACATATTTTGCAAAAATTTATGTAAAATTTATTACCTTAGTGTGAAATGTTTAACTGATACAATTTGTTTACATTTCCAATAGAAAAACAATTAAAAATTAAAAAATTTTAAGTAAGGTTAAGAATGTTATAAGAAGCACTAAGTGCATTATCATAAAATAAGAAATGCACTTAACTATAGTGCCTTTTGAAAAGCACCATAAATAGTGCGAAAAGCACTAAGTTGGCAAGACTGATTGTGCATGGTAAATTAATTTTCCATAAATACATATATGTATATGAACGTAGTTTTCTTCATTTTGAAAGAATTTATCAAACATAAATTAAAAATACATATTTAACAGAATCAAGTTAAACAAATTAAACCGCAAATGTTAATGGGGTTAATGGTTTTATGCACAACATTATCTTTAATTCTGATTAGTAAGTATTAACAAGTAATAGTGTTATATATTTAGCTATGGCGAATGTTATATCCCACCACAAATATATATATATATATATATATATATATATATATATATATATATATATATATATATATATATATATATATGGAACACAAGACTTGGACGACTAGTAGAGTAGATTATCTATCAAGGACTTTAAATGAAGTTTACTATGCTTCATGTAGGGAGTGGCAGGTATCTAGGAAATTCCGTGGTGGAATCCTAAACTAATGCAGCTCAGAAAAGAATGTAGGAAACTATTTAATAACATCCGCTAAGCTGGAACGATTATCATCAAATCTTCAACACCTTCAAGAGGGAAACCAGACGAGCTAAGAAGTAATCTTGGAAGCGTTTCTATGGTGAACTGGAGAGTACCACGGATGCATTACGACTACATAAGGTGCTATCCAAAGATTCCTGATGAAACCGTGTGGTAACTTTACTGAAAGTAGCACTGAAACTCTGGAACTGCTTATGGAGACACACTTTCCGGGTTGCAGAGATGATGAAATTGAAGGTTCCACTTTGGATCAGTTCGCAGCTTCTTGACCTACCTACGGCCAAAGGCTATAGACCGACCGACCGAAAACATTGGAAAGATTGGAACAACATCTCTCCTGATAATTTCTGTGGGGCACAACACGCATACCTGAAAGAGAGGTTAGTGGAGACGGCCTTACATGACGTTATAGGAACTATAGAGAAAGTACTTGGCATAAAATAATATGTTATGGCATCCCTCTTGGACATAGAGGATGCGTTAATAACGTGATCGTGTACACAATAGCCGATGCATTGGGTAACCTAGGTGTCATCAGCGGATAAAAAATTGCACAGAAAACATGCTCAATAGCTGAGCCATTAATTCTAATATGGGTTTTTTGCAAGACAAGGAAAGTTGTGACTCCACTCCTGTGGAATCTTGTCGTAAATAAAATCCTTTTCAGACTCAGTAGGATGTGCTTCAAAGTAGCATATTCTAACGACGTGTGCTTCTTATTCAAAGCAAATTTCTTCCCACAATAAGTGAATTCATGGAATCGGCCCTCAGCGTTCTGCTATCATGGGCCAGGAAAACGGTCTGGGTGTCAACCCGGCCAAAACCGAACTGGTTCTTTCACCAGGAGGTAGAAAATTACAGAATTCAGACCTCCGCGTTTGGATGGTACCATTCTGAAAACCTCAAGCGAAGCCAAATATCTCGGCATATTTTAGACTCTAAGCTCTCGCGGAACGTAATGCTGAGAGTGGAATGAAGAAGGCACTATTGCCTCCTATATATGTAAGAAAACCTTTGCGAAAAGATGGGGTCTTAAACCATACATTGTGCGCTGGATGTACACCGCCTCTCTATTCTAGACAAGATACAAAGATTAGTAAGAATGTCTTGCAATCACTAGCTGTTTGAGCTGCACCCCTCAGGCTAGAGACGATGCTAAATATAACTCCTCTCGACACCTACACGGTCCTTCAAGCAGAGATATATGCCATCGATACAGCGGCGAGAAGAATCCGGGAACTAAATCTCGAAAATTCGACTATACATACATACTTGAACAGCCTTGCATCAATCGAGGCTCTTAACTCCAATGTTATTAAGTCGAAATGTCTTCTCAATTGTATTCAATCATTGGCACAACTGACACAACATCATGTTGAATTGATATGGGTTCCATGACATGAGGGGCATCCGGAGAAATGAAATATCTGATGAATGCACAACCAAAGGGTCGTCCCTAGACTTCGCCCTTGCGCAAAAGGATATTCACACTCCCCTGACGATCCTATCAAAATCGATAGATGACACAATGGACCACAAGGCCTCTGAGTGAACTTGCTTACTAGCGAACCTAACCTGGGGTAGCGAAGACACTGGGTATACCTAGTAATAAATATAAGTACTTAGGTTCACCCAATACCATAGCACCTTGAAACAAAATGTGTCGTTTTACGATTGCAAATCGTTGGAAAATATTCCAAACATAGTTCTAAAGTAAATGTTCAAGTCGCTGTACAATTGTTTAAGCAAAAAGTTCGTACAGTGCGTACCAGCTATAGTATAGCAGTAGTGTTTCTAAGCGGGAAAATTTTCCCGGGAATTCCCGGTAGCATTTTTTCGTAAATCCCGGGATAGTTTTGTCGGGAAATTTCGGGAATTCCAATTGAAGATTTATTCATAAATTTGTTAAAAATGTAAAAATTTCCAGTAATATTTTTTTTTTTCGTAAATCCTGGGATAGTTTTGTCGGGAAATTTCGGGAATTCCATTTGAAGATTTATTCATAAATTTGTTAAAATATTTGATAAATTAAGGAAACTCTTGCATAATTTGATTTGAATAAAACGTTAAAAAACAATAATTATAGTTTCAATTCCTGTTTTGAGAATAGAAGTTGCTTTATTACGAAAGAAATTATAACGCTTTTGATCGAAATGCAATTCTCTTTAAAAAAAAAGATATTTATTTTTTGAAAATATTCATAGAATTTATAAAATAAATTTCTAATAATACAGAATTACCGAAATTTATAAAAAATACAATGTGTCTTTAAAAGGTTGCATACTAATAAATTTTATAAATTTCCCGGGAATGAAAATTTTAAAAGTCAATTGCCGGGATTGCAAAAAGTCCGGGAAATTAGAAACTCTATATAGCAGCTATATAGCGTTTTATCAGTCGGCTTTGTAACGCTCTGCACTGGGAATTTTTATAATACTAAAAGAATAAAAAGAAAATAATGAGTAAAATTAAAAACTAAATTTCTCTTGGAGCTAAATCTATAATAACTAATTAAACATACCTTTTGTGTATTAACACCAAAGAAATAAAAATTTCTTACTTGAAAGCCAAAAATTTGCTCTACAAAGGGAAAGTTCTTTTGTTGCTGCAGACGAGGAAAAATTTTCCTTCTGATATACATATATTTTTTTTCTAGACTTTGTCTTTATTGCAGCAGATTAAGTCAAATTTACTAAACTGCGGCCAGTAATAAATTTTCCAGCTGAAAGATAGAATTAAAAATTAAACGTATACTTGTACTTTCTTATTCACAACAAAAAAATAGAAACGAAACAATCGGGAAATCGTATCTTAATGACTTGTTTAGCGTATATCTAGGAGATGAAGAAAAAAAGGGTATTAAAATCTTGTTAATTCCAGGATTTTTTTCCTCAACTTTTTAACATAAATTTACCTGCTAAAGTAAAATGTCACGCCTTTGCATATGTCTGATGCTACAAAATTTATGGCAGTATATATTCTAAAAGTCTAAAGGATTTGAAAAAAGAAAAGATTTACAACTTACAGTACAATTTATAATACAACAAGTACAAATTTACTTTGGTTTTGTACAACATGCCTTTTTAACAAATTACTTTTAAAAAGTTTGAAATGTTTTCAGTTACACAAAAGTAAGAAAAGAAAAGTAAAGAATTAAGATTAAAGGAAATGAAAACTTAATTTTAATAAGTTTCATTTAAATTTTTAGGCAATTAGTAAATGGCTTTTATCTTTAAATCCAATAGTTTTTAATGTAATAATTTTTATTTTGTAACTGTTATTTAAAACACAACTGTTACTTTTTTTGAAAAAAAAAAAAAAAAAAAATACATGCTGTTAAAATATTTTACCACAAATGTCGCAAAAAAATTACACAGACAAGCGAGTCAAAAAAAAATATGACAAATTTTGAAATGTAAAAATTTTGGGTTTTTATAAGCTAAATATTCAATATCACACATGCAACAACTACAAATAAAATCCCTTTAATTCCTCTGATAACAAAAAACACGAAGTTAACTGCAAAAAAAAAAAACTGTGCAAATCATAATGTATTTGTAAAGCAACATGTGACCACACATGTTAAAATATTTGTATTATTTTTAAATTTTAACAAAAAAAAAAAAAAAATCATTGATAAATTTCAAAATTGACACATGTAAAAAAACAAAATATCCTTGTAATGCGATTAAATAATATGTGTGTTTATAAAACACTACATGTGAGTAACTATCTGCCCCTATGAGCTTATGAGAGTCAGCTTTTGTCAGCCATTGTTAAGATGTTTATTTGTGACCAGAGGGTTAGAAAATTGACATGCCATGTCAATAGAATATTTTGAAATCTTAAAATGAAATTGGGTTCAATTTGCCAATAGGATTATTTGTAAAATCCCCCCATATGAAAACAAATAATAGGAAATGTAAGGAAAAAATGACAACCACGTTTTATTAAATTTAATTTGTAAAAGAAAACCTCAATTGAGGATGATGACGAGGAAATAGGAAATCAGAGTTTTAAAAGAATATTATTTCAGATAATTTTATAGTGTTGTATTCATGTATTGGATATGGTCTAAGTAGTGGACAGTATTATGAAAATTCATTCTAGTCTAGTATATAGTCAAGTCTAAAGTCTATTCTATAGTCTAGTCTAAAGTCTAGTCTATAGTCTAGTCTCTAGTCTAGTCTATAGTCTAGTCTATAGTCTAGTCTATAGTCTAGTCTATAGTCTAGTCTATAGTCTAGTCTATAGTCAGTCTATAGTCTAGTCTATTAGTCTAGTTGTCTATAGTCTAGTCTATAGTTAGTCTATTAGTCTAGTCTTAGTCTAGTCTATAGTCTAGTCTATAGTCTAGTCTATAGTCTAGTCTATAGTCTAGTCTATAGTCTAGTCTATAGTCTAGTCTATAGTCTAGTCTATAGTCTAGTCTATAGTCTAGTCTATAGTCTAGTCTATAGTCTAGTCTATAGTCTAGTCTATAGTCTAGTCTATAGTCTAGTCTATAGTCTAGTCTATAGTCTAGTCTATAGTCTAGTCTATAGTCTAGTCTATAGTCTAGTCTATAGTCTAGTCTATGTCTAGTCTATAGTCTAGTCTATAGTCTAGTCTATAGTCTAGTCTATAGTCTAGTCTATAGTCTAGTCTATAGTCTAGTCTATAGTCTAGTCTATAGTCTAGTCTATAGTCTAGTCTATAGTCTAGTCTAGTCTAGTCTATAGTCTAGTCTATAGTCTAGTCTATAGTCTAGTCTATAGTCTAGTCTATAGTATCGTCTATAGTCTAGTCTATAGTCTAGTCTATAGTCTAGTCTATAGTCTAGTCTATAGTCTAGTCTATAGTCTAGTCTATAGTCTAGTCTATAGTCTAGTCTATAGTCTAGTCTATAGTCTAGTCTATAGTCTAGTCTATAGTCTAGTCTATAGTCTAGTCTATAGTCTAGTCTATAGTCTAGTCTATAGTCTAGTCTATAGTCTAGTCTATAGTCTAGTCTATAGTCTAGTCTATAGTCTAGTCTATAGTCTAGTCTATAGTCTAGTCTATAGTCTAGTCTATAGTCTAGTCTATAGTCTAGTCTATAGTCTAGTCTATAGTCTAGTCTATAGTCTAGTCTAGTCTATAGTCTAGTCTAGTCTATAGTCTAGTCTAGTCTATAGTCTAGTATAGTCTATAGTCTAGTCTATAGTCTAGTCTATAGTCTAGTCTATGGTCTAGTCTATAGTCTAGTCTATAGTCTAGTCTATAGTCTAGTCTATAGTCTAGTCTATAGTCTAGTCTATAGTCTAGTCTATAGTCTAGTCTATAGTCTAGTCTATAGTCTAGTCTATAGTCTAGTCTATAGTCTAGTCTATAGTCTAGTCTATAGTCTAGTCTATAGTCTAGTCTATAGTCTAGTCTATAGTCTAGTCTATAGTCTAGTCTATAGTCTAGTCTATAGTCTAGTCTATAGTCTAGTCTATAGTCTAGTCTATAGTCTAGTCTATAGTCTAGTCTATAGTCTAGTCTATAGTCTAGTCTATAGTCTAGTCTATAGTCTAGTCTATAGTCTAGTCTATAGTCTAGTCTATAGTCTAGTCTATAGTCTAGTCTATAGTCTAGTCTATAGTCTAGTCTATAGTCTAGTCATAGTCTATAGTCTAGTCTATAGTCTAGTCTATAGTCTAGTCTATAGTAGTCTATAGTCTAGTCTATAGTCTAGTCTATAGTCTAGTCTATAGTCTAGTCTATAGTCTAGTCTATAGTCTAGTCTATAGTCTAGTCTATAGTCTAGTCTATAGTCTAGTCTATAGTCTAGTCTATAGTCTAGTCTATAGTCTAGTCTATAGTCTAGTCTATAGTCTAGTCTATAGTCTAGTCTATAGTCTAGTCTATAGTCTAGTCTATAGTCTAGTCTATAGTCTAGTCTATAGTCTAGTCTATAGTCTAGTCTATAGTCTAGTCTATAGTCTAGTCTATAGTCTAGTCTATAGTCTAGTCTATAGTCTAGTCTATAGTCTAGTCTATAGTCTAGTCTATAGTCTAGTCTATAGTCTAGTCTATAGTCTAGTCTATAGTCTAGTCTATAGTCTAGTCTATAGTCTAGTCTATAATCTAGTCTATAATCTAGTCTATAATCTAGTCTATAGTCTAGTCTATAGTCTAGTCTATAGTCTAGTCTATAGTCTAGTCTATAGTCTAGTCTATAGTCTAGTCTATTCTAGTCTATAGTCTAGTCTATAGTCTAGTCTATAGTCTAGTCTATAGTCTAGTCTATAGTCTAGTCTATAGTCTAGTCTATAGTCTAGTCTATAGTCTAGTCTATAGTCTAGTCTATAGTCTAGTCTATAGTCTAGTCTATAGTCTAGTCTATAGTCTAGTCTATAGTCTAGTCTATAGTCTAGTCTATAGTCTAGTCTATAGTCTAGTCTATAGTCTAGTCTATAGTCTAGTCTAGTCTATAGTCTAGTCTATAGTCTAGTCTATAGTCTAGTCTATAGTCTAGTCTATAGTCTAGTCTATAGTCTAGTCTATAGTCTAGTCTATAGTCTAGTCTATAGTCTAGTCTATAGTCTAGTCTATAGTCTAGTCTATAGTCTAGTCTATAGTCTAGTCTATAGTCTAGTCTATAGTCTAGTCTATAGTCTAGTCTATAGTCTAGTCTATAGTCTAGTCTATAGTCTAGTCTATAGTCTAGTCTATAGTCTAGTCTATAGTCTAGTCTATAGTCTAGTCTATAGTCTAGTCTATAGTCTAGTCTATAGTCTAGTCTATAGTCTAGTCTATAGTCTAGTCTATAGTCTAGTCTATAGTCTAGTCTATAGTCTAGTCTATAGTCTAGTCTATAGTCTATAGTCTAGTCTATAGTCTAGTCTATAGTCTAGTCTATAGTCTAGTCTATAGTCTAGTCTATAGTCTAGTCTATAGTCTAGTCTATAGTCTAGTCTATAGTCTAGTCTATAGTCTAGTCTATAGTCTAGTCTATAGTCTAGTCTATAGTCTAGTCTATAGTCTAGTCTATAGTCTAGTCTATAGTCTAGTCTATAGTCTAGTCTATAGTCTAGTCTATATCTAGTCTATAGTCTAGTCTATAGTCTAGTCTATAGTCTAGTTCTATAGTCTAGTCTATCGTCTAGTCTCTAGTCTAGTCTATAGTCTAGTCTATAGTCTAGTCTATAGTCTAGTCTATAGTCTAGTCTATAGTCTAGTCTATAGTCTAGTCTATAGTCTAGTCTATAGTCTAGTCTATAGTCTAGTCTATAGTCTAGTCTATAGTCTAGTCTATAGTCTAGTCTATAGTCTAGTCTATAGTCTAGTCTATAGTCTAGTCTATAGTCTAGTCTATAGTCTAGTCTATAGTCTAGTCTATAGTCTAGTCTATAGTCTAGTCTATAGTCTAGTCTATAGTCTAGTCTATAGTCTAGTCCTATAGTCTAGTCTATAGTCTAGTCTATAGTCTAGTTATAGTCTAGTCTATAGTCTAGTCTATGTCTAGTCTATAGTCTAGTCTATAGTCTAGTCTATAGTCTAGTCTATAGTCTAGTCTATAGTCTAGTCTATAGTCTAGTCTATAGTCTAGTCTATAGTCTAGTCTATAGTCTAGTCTATAGTCTAGTCTATAGTCTAGTCTATAGTCTAGTCTATAGTCTAGTCTATAGTCTAGTAGTCTAGTCTATAGTCTAGTCTATAGTCTAGTCTATAGTCTAGTCTATAGTCTAGTCTATAGTCTAGTCTATAGTCTAGTTAGCTATAGTCTAGCTATAGTCTAGTCTTAGCTCTAGTCTAGTCTAGTCAGCTCTAGTCTATAGTCTAGTCTATGGTCTAGTCTATAGTCTAGTCTATAGTCTAGTCTATAGTCTAGTCTATAGTCTAGTCTATAGTCTAGTCTATAGTCTAGTCTATAGTCTAGTCTATAGTTAGTCTATAGTCTAGTCTATAGTCTAGTCTATAGTCTAGTCTATAGTCTAGTCTATAGTCTAGTCTATAGTCTAGTCTATAGTCTAGTAATCTAGTCTATAATCTAGTCTATAGTCTAGTCTATAGTCTAGTCTATAGTCTAGTCTATAGTCTAGTCTATAGTCTAGTCTATAGTCAAGTCTATAGTCTAGTCTATAGCCTAGTCTATAGTCTAGTCTATAGTCTAGTCTATAGTCTAGTCTATATTCTAGTCTATAGTCTAGTCTATAGTCTAGTCTATAGTCTAGTCTATAGTCTAGTCTATAGTCTAGTCTATAGTCTAGTCTATAGTCTAGTCTATAGTCTAGTCTATAGTCTAGTCTATAGTCTAGTCTATAGTCTAGTCTAGTCTATAGTCTAGTCTATAGTCTAGTCTATAGTCTAGTCTATAGTCTAGTCTATAGTCTAGTCTATAGTCTAGTCTATAGTCTAGTCTATAGTCTAGTCTATAGTCTAGTCTATAGTCTAGTCTATAGTCTAGTCTATAGTCTAGTCTATAGTCTAGTCTATAGTCTAGTCTATAGTCTAGTCTATAGTCTAGTCTATAGTCTAGTCTATAGTCTAGTCTATAGTCTAGTCTATAGTCTAGTCTATAGTCTAGTCTATAGTCTAGTCTATAGTCTAGTCTATAGTCTAGTCTATAGTCTAGTCTATAGTCTAGTCTATAGTCTAGTCTATAGTCTAGTCTATAGTCTAGTCTATAGTCTAGTCTATAGTCTAGTCTATAGTCTAGTCTATAGTCTAGTCTATAGTCTAGTCTATAGTCTAGTCTATAGTCTAGTCTATAGTCTAGTCTATAGTCTAGTCTATAGTCTAGTCTATAGTCTAGTCTATAATCTAGTCTATAATCTAGTCTATAATCTAGTCTATAGTCTAGTCTATAGTCTAGTCTATAGTCTAGTCTATAGTCTAGTCTATAGTCTAGTCTATAGTCTAGTCTATAGTCAAGTCTATAGTCTAGTCTATAGCCTAGTCTATAGTCTAGTCTATAGTCTAGTCTATAGTCTAGTCTATATTCTAGTCTATAGTCTAGTCTATAGTCTAGTCTATAGTCTAGTCTATAGTCTAGTCTATAGTCTAGTCTATAGTCTAGTCTATAGTCTAGTCTATAGTCTAGTCTATAGTCTAGTCTATAGTCTAGTCTATAGTCTAGTCTATAGTATAGTCTATAGTCTAGTCTATAGTCTAATCTGCAGTCTAGTCTATAGTCTAGTCTACAGTATAGTCTGTAGTCTAGTCTGTAGTCTAGTCTATAGTCTAGTCTATAGTCTAGTGTATAGTCTAGTGTATAGTCTAGTGTATAGGCTAGTGTATAGTCTAGTGTATAGTCTAGTCTATAGTCTAGTCTATAGTCTAGTCTATACTCTAGTCTATAGTCCAGTCTATAGTCTAGTTAGTAGCCTAGTCTATAGTCTAGTATATCGTCTATAGTCTTTAATCTTGTCTGTAGTCTTGCCTATAGTTTGTACTCTAGTCTATAGTCGATAGTCTAATCTTTAATTGTCTGTAGTATAGTCTATAGCCTAAGTGTATGGTCACCATGGTCTTGCAGTTTAACCGCTTTTAAAACTTTTTTTATGATCCGAATATAAATGATCCTTGTCTTGATCTGCGTTGCTATTGCATTGGATTTTTCTACAGTCAAGAATTTTCAATTTCTTTCTTCGATCTCAGCCAGTGAGCAATACTGAGATTTAGAGATCATGTTCGACTAAACACAGTTAATGGATCGTGGATTTCCTTGTTCTCATGTAATCATATAAATTTTATACAAAGGGAAAAGTGGTTTTATTACCTTTTTAACTCATTATTTATCAATGTAAATTTTTCCTGGTAATTTGAAAATATCTTGATTTTTATCATTCTACAACTCATTCCTTCAAATACCACAAATCCTCACCTCAAAATAAATATCATTAGAAAATTTTTCAATAAACTTTCCCAAATAAAAAAAACAAGTTTTCTTCAAAAAACATGATGAAAGTACCACAAAAAATACAGGAAAAGATGGCCTGAAGCTTTCATACAACACACAATTTAATTTTGATTTATTGTGTGAAAGAATATGTGAAAATATCTAATGCACTCACATCACAGGACAATATAAAGAAGAAGGGCGATATAAAGTTCCCTTTTTATCTATGGTAGTTTTGAAATTGTCGCATGGTCACTTTAATGTTTGAATTATTACACGTACGAAGAGTTTGATTTTAAAGTTTTAATAAAAATAAAAAACAACACAAGGGGATGGATGTATAAAATTCATAAAAGGGATGATAAACATGCTGCTGATGATGATTATTATTGTTTTGTATAGCGAATAATAGTTGAACAAATAAATATCCTATAAAAGATACACGATGCTACTCAAAAACATAAGTAATCATGTGTCTGTATTAACGGAAGTGAATTATGTCTTTTCAAATAATTTTCAAAAATATTTTCAAACTTTTTTTTGTTCTTTTGAGGTTATGTAATGATGTTTACACACTGTCATAAAAGCATTGAAAATAAATGTTCTAACTGTACTTGTTCGTTGGTATAGGCGAATTGCTAACAAGCGTCGTTTGACTAACTGACTCACTGTTTGACTAACTGTACTTTTGACCGTGTGCTTTTTTTCGTTAAGGATTAGAAAAGCTGCCTTGCTGAGCAGAGGAAAAAAGCGTTGAGACACACTTCTGCTTCCACAAGTTGATTCGTTAGAGTATTTAGAATGTTATCAAGTCAAAGGTTTTTCCAAAAATCATCCCCATTTTTAGATAAAAATTATTTGTTTGCCATTTGATTTAATATATTTCGATGAATATTTCAAAGGCATTGTTTTGTACTCATATATTGTTTTCCATGTTTTTGGGTGTAGCAGAATGTTCGATGAGTTTGCGAATGAAATGTTGATGGACTTAGTGTCAGCTTAAGAAGTGTGATTATGTTGAGTGTCAATGTTTGTGAGATTTTATTGGATATGTTGACAAATGTCTATAGATTTGTTCAATTTCAATTGGGTAAATTTTAAGTTTATTTAAATATTTTTAATGATAATTATGGGGTTTGTTATACATATGATCTAGGGAAGTGTTGTTTTTTGGGGTTCTTGACAAAACCGAAATTTGAAATATTTTTGCCAAAGTTCCTAGAGTATTAAGGATCTTAGGAGCGAATGTTGAACATTGCAAATTTCTAGTATTAATTGAATGTTCGAGTTCGAGTCCCACTTGGGGATTAAGTCTTTGCAAATTGTAATGATAATTTTAGTTATAAGAATGGAATGCAGTTTCGGGCCCGCTACAACCCCTTATCAATAATACAAGCATAAGAATATTGCTTGTAATTTAACTAACAAGATTTAAAGAAATAGAATATGGGAATTGTAGCAAAGTCTTTATTGCAAATCATTCTGATTTAAGATCAAAGTTTACCAGCTTTTTCAGTCTTGTATTCGTATCTAGCATTACTCTTTGTCGGCCCGAAAACGTATTCCATTGTGATCTTCATTTCTGATGTTCATCATTCGATCCTAAGGATCTTTGGCGAAAAATCATTCGACGATAATAACATGAGAAGACACCTGTATGACAAATTAAAGGCATCCGAATTTCTCACGACCTTTAACCTACACTAACCTTTAGTTTACACTGGTTTACGGTCGTACACCTTCTTAAATAGGAAAAGTTTTTTTTAATAACTCCCACACTGCTGCTTTTCCCTATTTCTGTATCCACTCATTCGTATTAGAAATGCTTATATCCCGACTATAAATTCCCGAGAAAAATTGTATTAGGTCCACTAGTTCTAGAACGCCAGTTCTACTTCGTTCTAATTTGTCTTTTTATTCCAAATTGTCACCTTAGGAAGTCCTTGTGTAAAAGAATTTTTGTTTGAAATTTTTATGATTAAGACCGATAGCACTTTGCTCAAGTACTCGAGCTATCTAATAACTGATCATTGCTGCTCCGTGGTTTAACTTTCGAGATGCGAAAACATCACTTCCGTTTACAATCGCGCAGATGTCATGGTCTCTGTTGAGTCGGCAATAGCACCTAAAGACGTATTCGGTAGACCGAAACTCGCATCCATCAAATAAGCCGAGGACTTTGTTCTAACTCACAGAGAACATACTGTGGTAAATCTGACATGAAGTGAGGTTTCCCTGAACGTAGCTGGACAAGGAAGGAAAAGTCAATGGTTTCACTTGTATAAGATACCTTTTATCCATCACCTTTCATCCCAGCACACCTCTCATTTATCTGACACACTCATAGAGAACAACATCCGAAACACTTACTCTAGGTATACGCGCGGGTAAGATCCATATAACGCTTAGTCCCACAGTCACTCCTCTGTGGGGTATCTGTTGTCTTTGGCAACAGCACCGAACTTATCTCGAATTATAAAATTCACTGTGCATCAGTCTTTTAATCGAACTACGTCCATTATGTGCACCCTGAACGGACCTCTCCAAGACAAAGTTCGAAACACTGCCCTGCGGCCTACCGGTTCCCGTGGTACCAGAAACCAAATCCAGTTTATAGTCCCAGCAGACTAGAGATACTGGTAGCACCTCGTTTTACCGGGATTGTAATCACACCAAGATGGGGTCTTTCATCAAGGTAACATGCCCCCGGGGGGAGATACGTCATCAATGTATACTGGATACATACATTGGTAGGCTATACTACCATACCAGATAGAATATCATGGTTCTTTGCTTCTGGGTTGGGGTTTTACTTTGAAATCCCAAAAGCAGAAGTATGTCTAAGTAATCACAACACTATCATCCGGGCTGATGTCCCTACAATAATGGAATAAATAAACTAGATTAGTATAAATTTATTGGCAACAGAGTTTAAAATATTTTCCATCAGTTCTAAGTTTAAAGCAAAGACCCTATTCAGCTGTAAGAGCTAAGCTATGAATCATATGAATACCAGGCATATATGGCAATATCGGCAACGAAAGGGCGAATGTACTTGCGATAAAGGGAAAGGAGTTGGAGGAAGTTAATCTAACGAATATAAGGGTTGAATTAGGGTTGAAAGAGCTATTCCTATACGGCCACTTGGAATAATGAAACAGAGGCTGGAACCACAAAGTTCCTATGAGGTAACCCTAACGAAAAGACAACGAGAAACCTCTTCAGAATGCGAAAGTCTTAGGTTAGTACGATGGTACTTATTCTTAGTGGACACGCATAATAACCAGCTGTACTTATTCTTAGTGGTCACGCATGATAACCAGCTGTATTATATAAAATAGAATGAACAGTTTCAGACGAATGTAGATCATGCAGAGGGAATAGTGAAGTTAAATCCAAATACTTAGGAAATATTATTATTTCCTAAATAGCAGCCCTAATTTGGAAATGAATTTCAAATTTTTTTAACCGATTTGATGTACTATACATACACTCCCGCTCACTTAAATAGGTTCACTGTTTTGTTTACATTCAAATTATTTTTTTGCAAAAAATAATGGATTAATTGGTTATATTAAAATTTAATTAATAGCATAATGTCTTATGTATCACTAGATAGACAAACATTAGTGCAATACTTAATAACCGATTTTTAATAATTTTTTTCTAAAACACTACGTTTTTGAACAATATTTTTTGGCTGATTTGAATAGGTTCATCATATTTAATTTACAAACACAACAACAAAATGCATTTTTCAATAAACTTTTTTATTTTTATAAATATTTATACAAGGTTTTAGAACAGATTGAGTAAGAAACATGACCGCCGTTACTTGAGATAACTTCGAAAATTCGGGGTGATAAAGAATTATTAAGATTCTTAAGAAATGACAAGGAAATTTCGGTCCAAGCCTTGGAGGTAAGGATCGGGGCATTATATTTTTGAAATATCCACGGCAAGGGTTCATAGATATCTGAAAATGTGAAAAAAGCTGTTTCCAGTATGGCATTACAATTATTACAATTCCTACTAGATGAAAGAAATTGAAGCTCACATGTTTCATAATACGAAATTGCCCCCCAATACATCCAACATCCTCCACAGGTACGCAGACGACTCTGGTAGAGCTCTTCCTTTCAAAAATCTTAAAAATAATGATTATATCGATCTGGACCTTCTAAATTAAACTTTTTTTCATCTGAAAAAACAAGATGTTGATATTGCTTTTTATAACCATGTGTTCATGTGCAAACTGAAGAGGTCTTTTCTTTACGAGTGGCAATTGGAATGGCTTTTATTAATTTTTTAATATGTTAAAGCCTTGGCCCTTCTTACTATACGTTTTACAGCAGCTAGGCTTGCTGTAACACCCACTTTTTATTCAATTTTTGCTGCAGAATCACTTGACTTGGAGCCAGATTTTATGAAATCTCTTCTGTCCTCTTTTGTTATGACTCCATATGTACGTCTATTAATGTTTTCATAATATTCAGACCATTTTCATGTAAATTTGCGAACAACATTCTGAATTTGCCCATTTTTTTTTGCCAAATTCCTGTGATTTGGACAGTTTCAAAAACGCTAAAATTTTGCCATTTTATTCTTTAGTCAATGGCTTGCCGCGGCCTATTTTTTTTAAATATATGTCTATATTCACAGACAGTAGAATATGAATGGATTTTCCCACTGCCAGCAGTAAACTGATTTTATTCTGAATGAACCTAATTAAGTGAGCCAAAACAAATATAGCTAAAAAACGTAGTATGCTAGAAAAAAATTATTAAAAATCAGCCATTAGGTATTGCGCTAATTTTTGTCTTACTAGTGATACCTAAGACATCATATTATTATTTAAAATTATAAAATTACTAATTAGTCCTTTACTTTTTGCAAATAATTAATTTGAATGTGAACAAAACAGTGAACCTATTTAAGTGAGCGGGAGTGTACTTATCGTAACCTGGTTTCCAATACCATGAACATATTTTTCTAAGTTCCTCAGAAAACGTATAACGTGCTTTAAAAAAAAAACAACTGCTGCTCTAATCTTTTTCGCTGTTAATAAATTTTAAGATTTTCATTAAAAACTCATAAATATCATATTTGTAACGCCCAGAAAAAACACTCACACTTTTTTCATATAACATCACAGGCTTTTATTTTGGAAACAACAAACGACAATAGAAGAAAACAAATATTAAAAAGCAAAAATTGTGTGATTATTTTTCCAATAAACAGCCCAAAAAACGAGGCCGCTTTATTGTTTATGAGTCATTTATTTTGTAATGAGGAAGGGCTACAACCAACTTCTGTTACTGTGCAATACTGCAGACTGCCGCTGTTTTTATTTATTTTTTTTACATTGTTACAAATTTTATAGATGATTTTTTGTTTATCAAGCTGTTGCTGACCCCCATCAGTGGTAATAGTAAATATACCAGGTATTTGTATAGCCTAAGGATATCTCGTGAAATGTGATGTTTTACCCTTATTAGTGAAATTTGTTTAAATATTGTTTGAGATTTTTTTTCACGGTGTGAGAAAATGGAAAAAAAACTTAATATGAAAATATACATATAATTTACATAATTTATTGTATTGGGCATGTAATCAGCATATGCTTTTTAATTTTTTGTAATGTTTTATTAAACAGTTTTACTTTATTATAATTTACGAGAAAATTTACGTGTTGTTTTCCCTTTTATTTTTCTTAGGGAAAAACCTAAGATTTTTGTGTTTCTTTTTTTTAGGGGTTTTTTCTTTTATTTAGTCATAAAAACGTTTACATTTTTTTTAATGAAATATTTTTTCTAACTTCATTAAAAATGTTGTTGGTTGCAGGATTTAAAGGATCTTTTTTAGTTCTTTTTCAGGGATTTAGTTTTATTTTGCGTTTCTGTTTTAGAAATTTTAACACGTTTTTAATTTTTATAATTTTTATGTTTATATTTTTAATTTCTTTGTTAATTTTGTTGCCACCATGTTTCCACAGGGGTAAATTTTTGGTAGAACTTTTTTTTTATTTTAAGACTTTTACCCTCCTTTTAAACTTCATTAGCAAGTTGGTACTTGTTGAGTTTGGCTTTCATCAACTGGTGTGACAATACAAATACTAAATGGCATCAGTCATACTGTCTGTCCATCCGTCCGTCCGTCCTTCCCTTCTACATTTCATCAGCCAACTTCAGTACATTAAGTAAATTTTCCTTTACTTCCTTTTAAAAACAAGGAAAAGGAGAAAGAAAAAAAACAGCTAAACTTTATTGTTTTTATGTATTTTACTAATTAGTTACGAAGTCATAGAATTAATTCATTTCATCATTAAATTTAAGTGCTTACTTCTGGTACACACACTTAAATTTTAGAGTAATTTTTATGTTAATGGCAAACTGTTGGTTGGTAAATGATTTTTGGGTTGTTAATTTCTCAAATCCTGAAAATTTGTCTACACTCGATGACTAATGAAGGAAACCGCTGAATGTTTGCCAGTAAGTGTATTTAATTTTTATTATTTGGGTGTTTTTTATGACATTTTCACAAAATTCTAGAGACGCATTAAAGCTATAAAAGTCATAAAATGGGTTAAACGTTTTGATATGTGGTTCAGATTAAGAGAATTCTTGTTGTAAATGGAATTTCTCTTTAAAGTAATTAAAATATGAAAGTATGTAATATGAAATAATTGTAATTTTATGTTTTAATTTCAGATTGCAGTATATTCCCAGAAAAAAATCTGAAATTTTTGGTAATAGCCAGTAGTTATTTCATACATTACTTGGTAATGAGTGTTCATTATCATCCACATTATTTCATTTAGCTGAATAGGTTATTACTGGTAAAGAACAAAACAATTTGGATTTGTTATGGCTCAATTGTTTAGGTCGTTTATTTAACAAACAGGGGGTTCGTGGTTCGAGCCCTGCTGGATACTGTTTATTTTTTTTCAAAATGACATTCATTTATATATTTTTATAAAATGCCGTTTTCAAAATTACAAAAAGCAACATGTTAATGGAGCATCGAGTAAGCGGCTGGAGTGAGAAACATAGAAAACAACTGAATGCCTGGGTTCAAATCCCGGCCGAGAATTTTTTATTTTTTGTTTTCTACATACAAAGTCGGCCCAAAATAACTAGCTATCACATAACATATTTGTAGGTTTATTTGTAACTAGTTATTTCGCAAAGTTTATGTAATCAAATTAGCAACCATTTATTAATTTGTTTAAGGTAGGTACATATTATTTGAACCTCGTCGAACAAAAATAATTAGTTATTCACCCCAAAAGTAATTAGTTTCCACGTGATTCCAATATTACTTTCTAGATTACTAGGTAATGAAAATTTTTGCTGGGTTAATTACAACTTTTGGTGAGTTATTTTTAACATAATATTCATTCTACTTTTTAAACTGATAATTCTATATGAAGAAATCGAGAGAATTAAATAATAATACGAAATACTATACAATTACAAATTTGTTTTCAATACAATGGTCGTAGGGTAGTCGTATTTGAACTTTATTTATCAAGCAGTAAAGGCTCTATGACTCTACGATCGTTGTAATCAAAACAATTTAGAACCTCTGATGGGAATCGAACTGACACGCGTTTACATTACATTCAATATTCAAATCTATAAAAAATTAAGTTATACATAGAGGGAAAAAGAAATATACACGCCTGGTACCAAATTGACAACAAACTGTTTATAATTTTTCAATAACATCCGTTGTACATACGTACGACAACACTATGTAATGTTGACAACATTGCAACAATTCGTTATCGAAATCTAAATTTTATACACATCCGTTGTCTTAATGTTAACAAACGTGTTAAGCTCACTATTGACAAACAATCCATTGCCAATAGTGAGCTTACTACGTTTGTTAACATTTAGACAACGGATGTGTATGAAATTTAGATTTCGACAACAAATTGTTGCAATGTTGACAACGTTGCGTTGTCAACATTACATAGTGTTGTCGTACGTATGTATATACTTTGACAACGAATGTTATTGAAAGATTATAAAATCTTTGGTGTCTATTTCGTACCAGGGACCAAATTACGGCATACGATATCGATCGAAATCTCAATAGAATCTAAATGGAGATTTCGATCGATATCGTATGCCGTAATTTCTTAGTAGCTTAGCGTTGAACCAGTATTTTTTGTTTAAAATTGACACCTTTCGAAAGGAACAGGAACTCGTTATGTGAAAGGCTTCCGGAACTAGTTCTACATATTATCAATGATTTTTATTAGAATTTGTTACGCTCAGAACTAGTTCTAGGAAAGTATACTATGCTCTGTAAATCTGTAAACTTTAAAGATGAATAGATTAAATCGCCCGATCATTATCTATATACATATGTATATATATATGTATATATGTATATATATATATATACATATATATATATATATATATATATATATATATATATATATATATATATATATATATATATATATACATATATATATATATATATATATATATATATATATATATATATATATATATATATATATATATATATATATATATATATATATATATATATATATATATATATAAAATAGTCAGTTATTATAATTTCAGTTATTGACCGATCCTCATCAAATTCAATTGAAAAATTTCAGTTTCTATAAAACTACCGTAACTTGTACGAACTTTTAAGCCATTATTGAACGTTAAAGTCATTTTCTGAAGTGGACCTTTTTAGACCGATCTTCATAAACTTTTCTATATAAATTATGTTTCTTAAAGATGTTGTTTATTTCGAATTTCATCGCCTGAATCGTCTTTTTAAGTAACTAATGAGAGTTAAAGTAATTTATATGGAGGGTAAGGTCATTTATGGACCGATGCTCCTATAATTTTATAGACCGATTTTTGTTCATACAAATATTGTTCATGTCGAATTTCATCGCCGTAATCGTTATTTTATACCAGTAATGAGCGTTAAAGTCATTTTCTGAAGGGGACCTTATATGGGTTGTAGGGTCAATTATGGACTGATCCTCATAAAATTTGATAGAGATTTTTTGGCTCACAAGAAACATTCTTGTGTCGAATTTCATCGCTATACGCGTATTTTTAAGCCAATAATAAGCGTTAAAGTAATTTTCTGAAGGGGACCTTATATGGGCGGTAGGGTAGTTTATGGGTCGATCCTTTGGTATCATAAAACTTATGTGTGTCGAATTTCAGCGCTATATTCGCATTTCTAAAGTATTATAGACATTTTCTGAAGGCGGCCTTATATTTAGGGTAGGGTCAATTATTGACCAATCCTTATAAAATTTAGTAGAAAGATTTTGGCTTATATGAAACTTATTTATGTCGAATTTCATCGCTATACTCGTATTTATAAAACAGTAATGCCAGTTAAAGCTGTTTTCCGGGGGTCCACTGGTACAGGGGCTATCTGAAAACGTGGACCGATATTGCCCATTTGCAATACCAAACAAACCTTACCTGTAAGGAATATTTCAACCCTCTATCTCTTTCCGTTCTGCCTCTAATGAGCTTTCAACAGGCAGACGGACAGACTAGATCGTCTTAGAATTTAATAAGGACCCAGAATATATACACTTTTGTGGGTCTATGACCTATAATTCGATTTTGATGGTGGGTATAAAAAGGAAACATTTAATCAATTACAATTATCTATTAAAGTAATACAAATTTTGTATTACAGGTATTCTACACAGAAAAAACTGAAAAACGATTTCAATTACCAAAACCTCGTTTTCAATTATTTTATTTTTTGAAGTTCAACCTATAACAAAAATTGTATATTCAATTACTTCTTATAATTGATTTCGTACACAAAATTTTTATTTTTTTCTATTTTTGTTGTTGTTAAATACGTATTTGATTATACATTTTTATGAATCAAATACAAAATGAATTGAACCCTTTTAAAATTTTTGATTAATCGTTTAATTGAAAATTTTTTAAAAATAATTTTTTCTGTGTAGTATTACATTTCCGATGTCAAGTATTGCTAATAACCTTTAAGAGAAATTTTCGAAGGAACGAATGTTCTCGCGATCTCGAAATTCAACGCTTTGTTCTAACCATCAAAAATTCCTAAAAAAATTCCTCAAATTATTGTTTGGAATTTTATTATTTTTTGGCATGAGGATTTATGGACTAGATCTAATAGTCTAGCACATTTATTGAGCATTGATTTCATATAGATATCAAAATAAATTTATGGGGGTTCGCCATACAAAATTAATTCCTCAAGGGATTGCAAATACAGATGGAAACTCCTGTATTAGATTATAGTAGATACTTGTAAATGATGCAGATAGTATGAAGTAGTCATCGATAAGTGGTACGTGTGATGTTACGTAATCTGAATAGATATACAGGTTTACAAATATCGAGGAAGCAATGTTATTGTAATTATTACATTACTCTTGAATACTAATTGAAAAATTCTAAGCAACTACGTCAAGGAAACTGAGTTTCAGAACACCGAAGACAATTCATAGCGAACTATATAAGGTTTTCTACAATGAGGTCCCATAGAGGCTTAACCTCTATCCTCTTATTTTCTTAAAAGATTTAATTTTTGTTAAATTACATTTTAATACTACAATTTTTGAATTATTTTAACATATTTGTGTCGAATTTCATAACTATACAGAGTTATGAATGGATCCTATATGGGGTCTTGTTCCAAAATATATACATTTTTGGGATTTACGAAGGAGAGAAGAAGCGCTGCTTCTGTCCACATTCTACGATTAATAAAATTTTTGTTCTTCTATAAAATGGTCAGGAGAGAACTAATAACGTAACATATGTAAGTATTTTTAATACAATCCTACAAAGTTACAAAAATATTTAATAAATTTCCAATTAAGTTTTTCATCATGTATATGAAAGCATTTACGCAAAGTTAGCGAAACAAATTTTTCCAGCCTGCAGCATTCTGATGCGTGTAAGAGAAAGTTAAACTTTCTATAGACATTCTCATACATTAAAACACATATACATGTGCAAAACAGTTTTTTCAACCATTTCCGTTGTCATAGTGTAAGTTTTTATACCCTACACCACTTTAGTGGGGTCCTATACCCATATTAAAGTATACCAATCGGCTTAGAATCATTTTCTGTGTCCGTCTGTTCGTCCGTCCATGTAAACCTTGTAATTCAATGAAATTTGATACATGATCTACTATTGTCCCAGGGACGAAGCCTATTGAAAATGGTTAAGATCGGTCCATTATTTCACCTAGCCCCCATACAACTCAACCCGACGAATCGGGCTTTTAAGTTCATAATTACGTTAAATATACTCGTATCTAGACAAAAAGCTGCAAAACCATGTTCTATACTAGCCTTAATGACTCTCATGAATTTTATAATTATGGGGTCTCATTTGACCATAGCCCCTATACAGAGCCCCCTTCAAAATTTGACTTAGTTAGTTAGTTAGTTAGTTAGTAGTTAGTTAGTTAGTTAGTTAGTTAGTTAGTAGTTAGTAGTTAGTTAGTTAGTTAGTTAGTTAGTTAGTAGTTAGTTAGTTAGTTAGTTAGTTAGTTAGTTAGTTAGTTAGTTAGTTAGTAGTTAGTTAGTAGTTAGTTAGTTAGTTAGTTAGTTAGTTAGTTAGTTAGTTAGTTAGTTAGTTAGTTAGTTAGTTAGTTAGTTAGTTAGTTAGTTAGTTAGTTAGTTAGTTATTGTTGTTTAGTTTTAGTTGTTCGTTAGTTCAGTTTAGTTAGTTAGTTAGTTCGTTAGTTAGTTATTAGTTCGTAGTTAGTTAGTTGTTTTAGTTAGTTGTTAGTTAGTTAGGTTAGTTTAGTTTAGTTAGTTGTTTAGTTCGTTTGTTAGTTAGGTTAGTTAGGTTAGTGTTAGTTAGTTAGTTCGTTAGTTCGTTAGTTAGTTCCGTTAGTTCGTTCGTTAGTTGTTAGTTAGTTAGTTAGTTAGTTTTTGAAGGAGGATGTATATATCAATCCGAAGAAATACCCTAGGCCTCTATCGGGCCTGTCGTGGCGTTCCTTACCAGTGCGTCAGGTGGGAATCGAACCCAACACCTCCGGTCTACCAGACCACAGTGCGGCAGAATGGAAATTTTTTGGAAATAAATCTGGCATTTCTAAACGGCTGATCCGATCGATAAAATTTGGCGTGAGCGTAGCCAAGGAGTATTCGAGTTTAAGTTTTGAAGATGAACCCTGCAGATGCCCCATGGACGGCGCTGTGGCGGCTCAAAGTAGGGTACCTACGACATGTAAAATTTTTAAACTCGTGCCATTTTTTTGTTTTTCACCCAAATACAAAGATTTTTATATTTTGTGAAAGCGCTCGACGAGATCTTGAAAAAACATGGACATACTACTTATCTCTTATAATATCCGAGTTATAGGCATTTAAAAATTTAGTGACACAAAATTTACCATACCTTGGTCCGCCTTTTTTCTGAATACCGGGCGTAATTTTGGACCAAATTGGACTCAATTTTTCTTGTTAGTTAGACAACAAAATTCCAATTATATACAAAAAATTTCAGATCAATATCATTTACTGATCCAAAAATATACGTTTTTTAATTTAAAAATTCAAAAAATTTTAGATTTTTGGCGTTTTTTTGCCAAAAATGTGTCTTAACTCTTTTATTAATAAAATAAAATTTTCTTTAAGAACATATAACAATTTTATAGTTTTCTAAAAGGTATCTTTACGCAGAAC
Source organism: Lucilia sericata (assembly GCF_015586225.1). NCBI lineage: Eukaryota > Metazoa > Arthropoda > Insecta > Diptera > Calliphoridae > Lucilia > Lucilia sericata. The sequence continues at coordinate 271,946 of NW_023994529.1, read as the reverse complement.
GCTTTGGCGTAAAAAACTTGTCCTATTTTTTGAAAATGTTGCCACTGCGTCCTTCCGAATGTGACCTGTTCCTTCCGAATGTGCGTCCTTCCGAATGTGACATGTTCTAAAATGCCAAAGCTGGGATCAGAAAACTGAAAGCACTTTTGGAAACCTCAATATGTTTTCTATTTACTCCAAAAGTATTTTCCCAGCCCTGAAAGAAATGTGGACCCTATGGGCAAAAAAGTAAAAAATCCAATTTTTGCGATTTTCATTCCTATTTTTGGGAATTGCGGGATGCCCTTTGACCTTTTCAATTTTTTTTTTGCATTTTCTTATTTTAAATGACAAATTTAACAAGCGTTGAAAATTTCATTGAGTTTTGTTCATAAATAAAGATTTTGTCATATATTACATATTTGTTTAATTTCTAAAACTATGATTTATATCAAAATTTTAATAGGGTCGTAGATAGCTACAACAATTTAGTCCATATTTATCCCTTAATATCATTTTTTAGTTAGATATGGAAATTCTCGACCCTTTACAAAAAATTTCAAGCCAATATCTCAATTACATTCAAAAATATGTTCATTTAAACCTGTGTCCTTTAATTTCATCTTTTTCATATTTTAGTATTAAGTATGACAGAACATACATTTGGTGTTGAATAAAATATTTGGAAAATTTTTAAAATTATTTAGTTAATTATTTTATTAAAGACTATAACATTGTATATACAATAAAAAGTTATAATTTTATTATGAGCCACGCACAACAACACCTAAATTACCCCACACAAACCACCTTTCCCGCCCACCGAAATATAAAACACAATTTAATACAATATCATCAGTTAGTATAATAGCTTTTTTTATTTGAAATGTTTATCTTAAACATAATACAATTAATTCTTACAACCTACTTATATAGTTAATTCCTAACACTACTTATTTTCTATAAAATCGATCGGATCAGCCGTTTAGAAATGCCAGATTTATTTCCAAAAAATTTCCATTCTGCCCCACTGTGCAGACTAGAACACTAACCACTAACCTACCGGAGGCCATTTGACTTAAATGTCCACAATTTTATTCAACAATAAATGTCTTAAGTATACCTGAGACAGGGTACAATTTAACTTAAATGCTTTATTATCACGTTTTATTTTTGTAACAGGTGTAGGGTATTATATAGTCGGCCTCGTCCGACTATAATTTTTTACTTGTTTTATTACAAATCTTTGTGGTAAAAAACAAGGATGTGTCTATGTGAACATTTTCTTATAATTGGTTATTTCATGCATGTTTGACTTTTAGCTAAGAAAGAAAACAACAGACAGGCGATAGTCACTTCAAACAGAGACAAAAATATTTGGAAAGGCAGATCATTATTAAATTGATACAGTTTTTTTTAAAAAGTAACTCTTCTTTATAAACAATTTTGAATGGTTTTCAATTTTTACAAATTGTCAAAAAGGAACAAAACGTATTTCATGGTTTTACAAATTTGTAGTGAAAACAAAATATGTACATAAAAGGGGAAAAAGGGTTTGTTTTAAATGGTCTGAGGGATAATTTGAGAAATTTTTTTTTTGCTCAGTGATTTATGTTTTAAGAAAGTTTTTTTCAAATTTATAGTTGTCAGGTAGAGTAGTATGCATTTTAAATAATTATTTCAATTTTATTGTTTCTGATTTTTTAATTAGTTGGGGAAAATGTAATGTTTCCCTGGAAAATAAACTTGAACATTTAAAAGGATTTCACTTTCGTCTGGCCATTTGGGTGTGGAGGGGTTGTAGTAAATTAACTTGAGTTTATCTAAAGTGTTCATTTTGTACATTTAACCAAGAACACAATACTTAAATAAAAAAGTCCATTATCTTAAAGTTTATAACGTTAATATTTTAATAAGATAAGCAGACGCTTTCTACAAAATACAAATATACATTTATGTTACACAGAAGCGTTGAAATCTTCTTATTCCTTTCTTTAACACCCTTTAGCTATAAATTGTATTGAAATTGTCCGTTTTTGTTTCCTTTCTTGATTCCTTTTGTATAAAATCTCGATTTCTTTATTATAAATTTTTGGTGAAATGCAGCTGTGTATGGGGGACGCATTTTTACATTAACACTTTTAAAGTTTTCTATAAGCAGATACTTTTAACCTTCGCACTGCCAAATATCATACTATATGTAAACTCCCGAAGTTCCTAAAATTTAATTTACCCAATAAATGATTAAACAATAGCTTTACTCTTTTCAAAAAAAGAAAAAGAAGTTAAAACAACATTCGGCAGTACGAAGGTTAAAAATACCAAGTAATGTTTCCATTGTTAATTTGGCCATATTAAAATGCAGCACATTTTGTTTCCATTTCCTTTATGTTCAGTTGAAAAGGAATTATTTTACGCCAAAATTCTTTAACTGGAATTTTTTTCAAGAGATTACATTTTCAATTTATGGTATGAGAGAGTTCATTTAATAATTATCCTAGTATTGGGAAATTATATATATATATATATTAATGAAATTTATTAAAATATTTTAATTAACATTCTCTGTTTTTTTATTCTTTTTCTAAAGATTTCAATTAAAAAATTAAGTTTACATGAAATGAATTGTGAAATATTTTAACTTAAATTGGATTTTAAAGAGATTTAAAATTAACTATTCTAGTCGCTGTGTATATATGTACCTTTTTTCATCCATTACCCACTAAAAATTTCACTATAATATCTATAATGTAAGGAAAAGGACCATCATATACATATATGTATAACTCATTAAGATATGAGGGTAATATCTCGCTTTTAAATTGCTATGTTTCGTTTAAACTCCCAGAACAATATCCCTGCAAAAATTGAGACTACTTCGCAAACGCATGTAGAGAGTGCTCCTTAAAGGTCCAAAACTAATCTAGATATATGAATGAAACATACTCTAACATTGTGATATTTTAGGTGAAGATCACGTAATCCATCCATGTATTATATTAGGGCAATCCTAGAACTACTCCCTTTCTAAAATTATGAGAGAATATGTTCCGCAACATGGTCCTATGTAATGCAGTCTATAGACCAAAAAAAAAAAAAATGACTTGATGACTGCATTACATATGACTACTAAACGGATCATATACTTCAATATTGTTTATAAGGGAGTAGTTTTGGGGTTACCTAATTGGATAATACATCCAAAACATTTGCTTACGCAATTTACCTTTTACCGTTAAATTAGCCTCCCTCGGCTTTAAAACGGTTGCCCATGCTGACGTTGCTGTAGCGGTAACTGGTAACCAGCTTAAGGCTTCATATCAATGGATGGAAGGTGACAACATATAAAGCATTATTTGTCTGGCTACCTTCTGTCTGGACCTTCTGTCAGATTTAATACCACCTGTGGATTGTTGCAATCCTCCGAATCCTTTTTAATGCCATTCCAGCACTACTATTTACAAGAAAATTCCGGTTTCTTATCTCATCTTTATATAGAAAACATCTAAGACTGCGATCTCATCGCCTAGCTAGTAGCAATGTGCACTATTGTCTGATTAAGTACCACATCTACTAGTACACCTTCTATCAGACTAAATGCCACTAGCAAATGGAATTTCTGTTCCTGGGAACGTGCAAGGATTGTTGCAATCCTCCGTAACTTTTTCAATACTATTCCAGAACCATCGTTTACAAAGAACTTCCGGTTTCTTATTTCATCTTCATACAGATGGATCCAATACAGGACAGGATGACAGGCTGATTAAGTACCACAGGTACTTTGGACTTTATAGTACAGTAATCGTTGAATACTATATCCAAAACTATAATTTAGAAGCGATTTCTCATCTCTGTGGAGTCTTTTCAATCTTTGCCCTTGCTTTTACTGCTACATGTAAAACAGTGAATAGGGTTGGTGGTGGGATCTTCATTAAAGAATTCGGAAAAATCTGTTTAGGAATCGATGAGGATTATAATATTCTTTAAGCTGAAATATCAGAGGTTAACTACTTAAGATACTGTTGTATATCAAATATGTATGTCCAAATTAATACTGATAGTTAAGCTGCTATTAAATTCCTGATCGGTGTGTATTCCACATCAAAAGATTTTCATGAATAACGGGCGTTTTTAACTCAGATAGCGAGACATTCAATTATAACTCCGATATAGATGAAGGTATACGGGATGATGAACTGACAAGAGCAGGAATCAAATGCATTGCGTATGTCTGTGTGTTGTGTATTTCTGAAATTTGCTATATAAAAGCACGATCAATTTCAGATAGCCTTATAGTCTGGTACAATGGGCTGAGTTTCGGACTTTGTCTTGTCCCGGTTATTGAAGACGTAACTTCGGGGTGCACGTGGTGGCTGCTATTTAAACCTAAACTTGCGGGAAGAGAATTTTGCTTATAAGACTGATGAACGGTGAAGTCTTGATCGGAAAGGAATGACTGTGAGCCTAAGCTGCCCCCTTGATGAAAGACTCCATCTTGATGTAATTGCAATACCGGGAAAAAGAGCTGCTACTAATACCTCTGGTCTGCCGGTACTATAAACTAGTGATGATCAAAGGTATCCTCGGCCTTTCCTTGGAATTGTTTGACATGAGATCGAACCAGAGAACCACATAATATGGTGGCCGGTTTGCTGGTTGGTCAGTAGGTTGGAGTTCCTTCGGGATCCACGTAGTGGCTGTAATTTAAATCCAAATTTACGGGATGAGAATGTTATTTAAAGGACTGAGGTACAGTGAAATCTATAATTCTGGAAAAGTTCAGTACTGTTGCCGAAGTCAACAGTTACCCCACAGAGGAGTTGGAGTTAAGTGTATACGATATTGAATGAATGTAGGGGTAATCGGATCTTACCCGTCCGTATACCTAGAGTGATTGTGTCGGATGAGTAAGATGTGTACTGGGTTGAATGGTGATGGAGGAAAGGTATCTTATACAAGTGATACCATTGAATTTTCTTTCCTTGTTCAGGTATGTTCAAGGAAAACTCTGTTCATACCAGATTTACCACAGTGTGTTCTCCGTAAGTAAGAACAAAGTCCTCGGCTCTTGCTGCTGTTGCATACCTAACAGAGGCCATTCCATCTTCATGGTTGTAAACGGAAGTGATGTTCTTACATCTCGGAAGTTAAGCAACGGGGCAGCAATGGCCAGAGATTAGATAGCTCGAGTACTTGAGCAAAGTGCTTGTACATGGACCGGCAGAATCATGTATAAAAATTGCCATCCGCGTGTTAGATACACAAAGGGATGTTGGTGAGTCGTCACAAAAGCTCACCCTATGGGTGAAAAAGACCAGGGTGAAATAATGCCTACACGGCAGGTGTTCAGGTAATGCACTTCGACTTTAATTTTTGGGTCTATCCTTGGGTAATAAGTTGGTGTGAATTCTATTTGTATGGTACGGAATGGATGCAGGGTTATGCGGGCCTCACCCATCTATGTATACGGATGGTATACGGAAGTATTGCTCTTTGATTTTCGATTTCCACTTCTTTCTCATACTTGACATTTAATAAATTAATATTACAAATTAAAGTTATAAAATCTACTTAACCATGAAATTGTCTAACAAAATTTCAACGAAAAAAGTAAAAGTTTTTTTTCAACTTTTCATAAAGTACATACTCTAAAATGATCTTAAGCGAATAATTAGTAGTCAACAAAAACGAAGAATTGTCAAGATATAAAGTACTTAATAAGTAACCAAAGTGAATTTCACTAACAACCCACCGTCTACCTCGATACCTCCTGCCATATGCTTGATGTCAACATTAAAAATTCAAATTAAATAAAAACTAAACATCGTCTAACGTCTATGGCCCTTTGATGAAAATTACATTAAAAATAAAATAAAATTCTGGCATAAGTAAATATTGGCCAGTAAAAGTCTTTTAGAAAACAAACCGAAAAGGAAAACACTATTTAACTTGGCTAAATACCCAAACCATAATAAAATAAGAAAATCAAATAATAGAAAAAAATTCTACCAACATTTAAGAAGAAGAAAACTTAAAAAGGGAAAAATTACCCCAAATGAAAATATATAAATAAGAAAAAACAAATTCGAAAAAAACTCAAGAGACCTGCAAGAACAGGAAAGTTGAAACGTAAATTAAAACACACAATAATTACACATTTAATTGAAGAAAATCTTAAGGCTAAAATATATGCAAACGAAATTTTAACTTTCCCTTAACATTCCATCTTTTTTTCAACAGCAGTAGCTAATTTACACGAGGACATTGTTGTATTAAGTATGCAACGTTTTTTTTTTCTTTTGTTAAGCATCTAAAAATATGCTAATTTCATAATCTATGCCCCATAAAATATGCAAGCGAAAAAAAGTAATGTTTTTCGAGTATCTCTCTAGATAAGGAAATAAAAAAATTGGTATTTACGTGTTTTGTTTCTATAAGAGTATTTCGATTGTAATTGAAACTTAAGAAAATATTTTGTTTTTTCTTTCTCAAATACAGCACCTTTTTATGGGTGCTATTGTCCCTTAGTTTTTTTTGTCCATTTATTAGATTTGTTACAATTTGTTGTTGCTGTCTTAATAGCGCATCTGTTTAGTGATGTTATGAGTGTTTGGCGATAAACAAATATTTGTTTAAATGTTTATTTTTAAATGAAATCGAGCAGTGTTAAAAAAGTGTTTGTTCCTCATTGTTGAATAATAAGAAATTTTGAAAACTTATAAATGGGTTAATGTCGCCTCATCTTATACATACTCGTATATATATTTCAATGGAATATGTAGCAACGTTTCCACTTATACCCAAGCAGCATGTACGTTGAACTCTCGGTAGTAGTTGAACTCTCTGTAGTAGTCACTATTTGTCCAAAAAAATTCACCAGAGTTAGAATTTGTCTAATCAAGTTTAGCATAACTAAGGTTCCATTTTATGTCTATGGAAATGTGCTGGTCAGCACCTATTTACCTTGTTAATCTATGTGCTATCTCCATTATTATTCCCTAAGTAAATACTTAACTCCGTCGGTCATCGGTATCCCCTTACCCAGGAAACAAGTTAAAATACACATAGCAATTTTGTCTTTCTGGAGAAAAGACAGATTTCAGTATTCGCCGGGTTAACACTAAGGACTCTCGGTTAAGCCCAGCTTAAGGCCGTATTCAGAGCCTCTTCAGTCTTTCTACATAAGTAACCTAGTTCCTTTCCCCTAAGAAGTATTACAACATCGACAGCATAGCAGACAGGTCTAAGTTCTTTCTCGGTTAGGGTCCCTAGCAGGCTATTAATCGTGATTACTCTGACTAAATGACACCTTGTGAAATCCCCTTTTCCTGTTAGTGATATATAGTACATCTTACAGCTTATTCATCTGATCCTAAGCATGTAGTTGATCCAGTTACGGAGCACCCGGTCAACATAAAACTGGTCTAAGGATTGGATAAGTGTAACAGTGTGCACATTATTGAAGAAGCCTAGGCATCGATGGATTCACCTATATACTTAGTGGACAAGGAAATGTTAATACAAATCGAATCATTTATACCCATCAACAAAGCATGTGTTGTAAAGTTAATTTGGGAAGGTTGTCCTATATGGACTTAAATCTTAGAAGTTTAGATATTGTAATACAGATTTTGATTCCCATAAAACTTGTTTATCACAAATTTTATTTCATTCATGCTTGTATTTTTAAGACAGTTATGAATGAGTCTTAAAGTCATATTCTAAAGGCGATCTTTAATGGTTGGTAGGGTCTATAAAGGACCGAAACTCAAAAAAGTTTTCTGGAGAGATTTTTGTTCTTATAAAACTCGCTTATGTCGGATTTCAACGCTATACTGGAATTTTTAAGCTAGTAATGAGCGTTAAGTCATTTTCTGAAGAGACCTTATATGGGGAGTAGGGTCAGTTATGGACCTCTCCTCATAACTTTCGGTAGAAAGAGTTTGGTTACTATAAAACTATTTTTGGTTGAATTTCTCCATTATATTAAGCCAGTTATGAGCCATAAAGTAATTTTTGAAAGGGACCTTATATGGAGGTAGGGTCATGGAGCGATCTTCTTCAAATTTAGAGATTTTTGCTTCTATACTTTTAACAAACCTTACCAATAACGAATATTTGTGAGAATATTTAACAGACAGATGGCCGGATAGACGGAAGGACATGCTACGATCGTCTCAGAATTAAAGGACTCAGTATATATCAAAATCAATACACCCCCATCTTTTTTGATGGTGAGTATAAAAATGTATATTTTGACATATTCAAACTCCTGCATCACTCGCCGCTATTTCAAATTCTAAGTTTTTTTTTTTAACTTTCACATGAATTTGTAATTAATTTGTTAGCGTTAATGTTTTACAATAGATAAGACCCTCTATAAAAATACAGTAAATTTTAACAATGAGATGTAAGTTTCTTTAAAATATCCTTAAGGCAAAAAATAACAAATAAATAAAGTTCATCGACCAATAAAAATTGGAGTAAAAAAAAAAATTCAGTGAATAACTAATGATTGCCCAGATGTAATGACGATGATGTTGTGCATTTTATTTTATAAATTAGTAATTAATGTTAATACTATGCTGTTCTATTGCTTTGGACTTATTAATATTAGGATTAATTTTGAAGGAATATTAAGTAGATATATAAAAAAGAAAACCATGATTTAGCATCACTAATGAAGTCAAATACGAGTCTAAAGATATCATTAGTTTTGAGTGTTTGGCTTTAGATAAACCCAAAATATAAAGTTTATTAACTTGTAAGAGTATTAAGAGGATTTTTATATGGACTTTGGTTTTTAAGAATATTCATTTTATTCTGTTTTTTTCTCCACTTGAGGCTTTAATTATTCATTATAGAATAAATAATGTGGTAATATGTTGAATATTGAATGAAAACAATCGAGTGAGAAAATGTTTTGTTAAAAAACATCTGTTTAAGGAAACGATTATAGGGATTAATTTAATTTGCTTTGGGCTTTTTCAAAAGTAGCAAATGTTTTTCTTTTAAAAATTGTATTAATTTACACTTAATAAAGGTCTATACAGAGGGAAAAAGAAATATACACGCCTGGTACCAAATTGACACCAAAGATTTTATGATTTTTCAATAACATCCGTTGTCAAAGTATTGTACATACGTACGACAACACGTACGTATATACTGTTGTTGCGTTGCGTTGTCAACTTTACAACAATTCGTTGTCGAAATCTAAATTTTATACACATCCGTTGTCTAAATGTTAACAAACGTGGTAAGCTCACTATTGGCAACGGATTGTTTGTCATTAGTGCGCTCTATTGTCTAGGACTAGCTAGGGAATATAATCCAGCAAGATAAATACTTCGCTTCTATGTCAGCTAACGACTATTTACTATAAGTGATGTGAACATCGAGGAGATAAATTCTTCAGCTCCGCTAACTATAAGTTATGAGCTAAAAAGAGTTAGCTAATAAAACGCATTCATCAGATATTCTTAATTTAATAAATTGTTAGCTTAGTACGCAAACGTAACAAGTCCTCTTTTGAAAATTTTACAGGAGAAGCAAAAAACTTCATAACTTCTCTTGTATTTCATATCTTTAAAATCTATAAACGTAGTTTCTTTCTTAGATTTCTCCTTTTTTAATATCGGTAGTAAAACAATTTAAAAATAATGCTGTTGAATATTTATGGTGGTTTTTTTAGGACTTAGCACGATTTCTTTTTCTGAATTTTTATTTTTTGCTGGACTTAGCACATTTTCTTATATCTTTTTCCTTATGTACAGGTTCTATTTTGAAGATAATTTGATATAATTTGATACAAATATTTGGCTGTGTCCTTCGGACGAAGTGTATAAAATTTTGTTAGTGTAGGTCCACTATTTCTTATAGCCCTCATACGAGCGGCTGCTCGAAAAAGAGATTAAACAGAAATAAACATGTTGAGTAACTAGTAATCGTGATCAAATTTGGAGCAAGTTATTTTTTTGTATTGAAAAATTATATAGTAAAGAATGGCGGACATCGGACTTTATTTGATCCTTGCCCCCATATAAGATCCTCTTCAGAAAGCTCTCTTTAACGCTCATAAATCCATTAAACCTATCAGTATAGCTTTGAAATTCTATATAGAGAAAACTTTAATGAACTTAAATTGCTACACTAATTTTAATGAGTATCGGTCCATATTTGATCATAGCTCCCATATAAAGTACCCTTGAAAAAATTACTCTAACGTTTATAACTGTTTTTAAAATACCAGAATAGTGATAAAATCCGACATAAACAAGTTTTATGGGACCAAAACACTATTTACAACATTTTATGAGGATAGGGCAATGTTTGACCCTACCCCAACGACTTTAAAGCACACAACTGGCTTAAATTAGCATTATAGCGATGCAATTCAACGTTAACAAGTTTTATAGGAATTAAAATTTCTTTACTAACTACTATGACATTCGGTCCATAACTTACGCTATTCTCTATATCATCCTTCTTAAAGAAAATCAGTTTATTGTCAATATTTACATACTTGTTTTACGTTATTTTAAAAGTATTCCATGATTTCTTACTCAATAGACGTTGATGTACAAAATGATTGATATTTCTTTTTACATGACTAATTAATGCGTTTATAATAGCAAATTGTAAGGACTTAGCACCTTTTCTTTGTATATTTTTATTGTTTTGAGGACTTAGCACGTTTGCATACCGGATCAAAAGTACATGTTTAAAGTATAAAAAAGTTAATTTTTTGATTATATCATGTGTATTTCAAGTTATACTAACATTCTGCATTAAAATCTCAATTTCTATAAAAAGTGGACTTGTTACGTTTGCGTACTAATCTAACGATATGAAACATTTCATTAGTATAAAGAACAATTTCATTTGTAAAATGAAATCTTTCATTATACATTTTTCTTAAAATTTCTTTGATAACATGAAATATCTTAATAATTACGATATAAACTACCTTGTTCACCTTTTTTTACAAGTTTTAAATGTTAATTGATATGTTTCATGTATGCAATGATAGGCGTTTTGCATTCATGTTTTCTTTTTGCCTTATATTAAACTTTACATAAACTGTTTGAGAATTATAACACATTATTGTGTTATATAATTAGTACAGTTTCAAATGTATTCCGAGGGGCTCTTAGGGGAGCTAATTAAAATATTGGACCGTTGAGGACATTTTAGACTTCTGCTTCATTCGCTCGTAACCTATCGTGCTTTCAACATACAGACTCTCGTATAAAGCTAAATCATCTTCTAATCTAAAAAGGAAGCAGAATATATATAATTTTGTGGGGTCAAGAGCAATTTTTCAATGGCTTATATTAAAAAAATTTGATCTATTTATTCACAAAGTTCTTACGTAACATTTCAATATAGGCGATTGTTATAACCTTTGACATAGCTTTTTGGTGATTTTTTTAATATGAAAAAAATGTTATCGTTTCATTTATTTTCAAAAAACATTTCCTATATTAAATCTTTGAAATACATAATCATAAAGATTTTAGCCTAAAAATCTCGAAAAAAAGAAACTAGGACCATAACAAATTAACAGGTTAAAAGTCATGTTTTCACATTTTACTCCAGCGAAGCATGAACTTTAACAAGACGACCTCATAAATTCTATGGTTGATAAGTGGAAAGAATCACTTGAAAAATTTGTTACACACAACATATACATGTAGAAATATTTACATGTGCGTAATATACATACATATGTATAAAATGTAACAATATGTAAATTAAGTTTTTTTTTCTTACAAACTCCTGAAAAGTTGCTGGTATTTGTTAGCATATAAAGGATACGCGTAGCAACAAAAGGACCAAAGAAAATAATGCATATGTGACGCATTATCCTTAAAATTGGCTAAAGACATAAGATGACAAAAAAAAAAACATAAAAAACAGGTCGTAAATCTTAGAAATGCCATGAACTAGTTGATAACAATAGAAATACCAATGTAACATATACAATGAGAAAAGCTCAAGTTTTAGTACCAGCATTACAGCAAAAGTACCAGACTCATGGTATAAACATATTCCTTTCATGCAATAAAATCATCATAAATCATCAAGTGTCAAACACAATTTAAATGTTTACTATTTTAGCACGGTGACATAACAATCACGTGTGGTTGACTTTTTTTTTTTTTGTTACTCTCTAAAGACGGATACTTTTAGACCAAAAATTCTAAAAGGGTGGTTGGAAAGGCAAAAGGATTTGACAAATCTACACATGTGTTATTTACAATTTCCATTTTAACGAAACAACAAAAAAAATCAAATTAAACTGCAAATACAAAAAAAGGTATTTAAAACTGTATTCTCTGGAGTAAAACATGTTTACTCTAAACACAACTTTATCTATTTGATCTTAAGATTATTTTCAAAAATTGTCAAATTAAACAATTTTTAACCCCTTTATTTCAAAAATATATTTTCGTTGCTGGTGTATTTTTGGGTTTAAACTTTATATATATACATGTAAGTAGTTTCAAAAACTTCCTTGTCATCTTGACTGTTACATATTTTTCTACTTTGAATTTGTCTTCGTCTTGTTAATGATGTCGATATTTTATACGATATTAGTTTTACCATCCATCGCCTTATTTGAAAAATGTAACACAATTATAAAGGGAAAACTTAATTAAAAGACATTTTTAGTAATTTATTTTATTTCTTAAACAAACAAGTGATGAATGAAATCCTTCAAAATCTAAGGCTGCAGGAGTTGGTGACAATTTCTTTAAAATAAATGTTATTAATAAACTATAAAGGTTGTCTCATGCACTGAAAGAAGAGTTTGGGAAAACTTACTTATGATCCACTATACGTACATGAATGACAGACACACTTTTTGTCTTTAGTTACTATACGTCAGTTTAATCGGAACATATCTGTCATTTATTCTCACAAAAAAACAAAGTTTTTTTTTGCGGGAAGTTTGGCTTTATCTCTGTAATATCAAAATAAACTGAGCAGAAACTCATGGAAAAGTAAGAGCTTGCAAAAGTATTGGGAACTACTCCAGCAGCAGTTTGGAAATAACAGGATTCATCCAAAAGGCCCATTTTGATAACCCGAAGCTTATGATATTGTACGTGAATTCCGTCTAACGAGACGAATCGACATCGAAGCCAAATATCCATGACGCTAAAGTAATCCTACTATAGTCTAGTCTAGTCTAGTCTATAGTCTAGTCTAGTCTATAGTCTAGTCTAGTCTATAGTCTAGTCTAGTCTATAGTCTAGTCTATAGTCTAGTCTAGTCTAGTCTATAGTCTAGTCTATAGTCTAGTCTATGGTCTAGTCTATAGTCTAGTCTAGTCTAGTCTATAGTCTAGTCTATAGTCTAGTCTATAGTCTAGTCTATAGTCTAGTCTATAGTCTAGTCTATGTCTAGTCTATAGTCTAGTCTATAGTCTAGTCTATAGTCTAGTCTATAGTCTAGTCTATAGTCTAGTCTATAGTCTAGTCTATAGTCTAGTCTATAGTCTAGTCTATAGTCTAGTCTATAGTCTAGTCTATTAGTCTAGTCTATAGTCTAGTCTATAGTCTAGTCTATAGTCTAGTCTATAGTCTAGTCTATAGTCTAGTCTATAGTCTAGTCTATAGTCTAGTCTATAGTCTAGTCTATAGTCTAGTCTATAGTCTAGTCTATAGTCTAGTCTATAGTCTAGTCTATAGTCTAGTCTATAGTCTAGTCTATAGTCTAGTCTATAGTCTAGTCTATAGTCTAGTCTATAGTCTAGTCTATAGTCTAGTCTATAGTCTAGTCTATAGTTCTAGTCTATAGTCTAGTCTATAGTCTAGTCTATAGTCTAGTCTATCGTCTAGTCTATAGTCTAGTCTATAGTCTAGTCTATAGTCTAGTCTATAGTCTAGTCTATAGTCTAGTCTATAGTCTAGTCTATAGTCTAGTCTATAGTCTAGTCTATAGTCTAGTCTATAGTCTAGTCTATAGTCTAGTCTATAGTCTAGTCTATAGTCTAGTCTATAGTCTAGTCTATAGTCTAGTCTATAGTCTAGTCTATAGTCTAGTCTATAGTCTAGTCTATAGTCTAGTCTATAGTCTAGTCTATAGTCTAGTCTATAGTCTAGTCTATAGTCTAGTCTATAGTCTAGTCTATAGTCTAGTCTATAGTCTAGTCTATAGTCTAGTCTATAGTCTAGTCTATAGTCTAGTCTATAGTCTAGTCTATAGTCTAGTCTATAGTCTAGTCTATAGTCTAGTCTATAGTCTAGTCTATAGTCTAGTCTATAGTCTAGTCTATAGTCTAGTCTATAGTTTAGTCTATAGTCTAGTATATAGTTTAGTCTATAGTCTAGTCTATAGTTTAGTCTACAGTCTAGTCTATAGTCTAGTCTATAGTCTAGTCTATAGACTAGTGTGCTAATACTTATACAGTATCCCTGGAGACTAGACTATAGACTAGACTATAGACTAGAATATAGACTAGACTATAGACTAGACTATAGACTAGACTATAGACTAGACTGTAGACTAGACTTGTCTATAGTCTAGTCTATAGTCTAGTCTTTTTTTTTTTATAAACATTTCCCAGTGTACTATTTTCTTAATTATTATTATACCAGTCAAATATTTATTTTGGTAATCTCCAGGGATACTCTATAAGTATTAGCAAGCTGTATAACATATACACATGTTAAACTTATAAGATTTCATCACTTACATACATATATAAATAAATATCAAAGTACTTTTTTTTTCTACATACATGTATGATGGTCCTTCGAACTATTCATAATTTTATTTGTTATTTCCTTCACAACCATTTCAACATCAAAAGATGCCAAACTATTCTTCTTAATGTGTTGCAATTAAATTTACATATTACGCGTTTACGTTAAAGGATTTTTAGTTTATTTTGTAAGTCTTTGTTATTACTAAGGCCTCAAACTATTTTAATCATGTGAATAACCAACAACCCTTTTGAATTTTTTATTTAGATATATTTCGGGTTAAAAATTTCAATCAAATTTATCACGTTTTTATGTTAAAAATTAAAAAGGAATTTTATTAAGGCATATTTTCTTTAAATATAGTTGTGTGGATGATTGTGTTGATGGTGGTGTTTTATTTTAAGATAATTGCTGTTTAATACAGAGTGATGAGTTGTAGTAAAACAATAGGGACATACTGAAGAATTGAATATAAAAGTCACAAACTGGTTGGAAATAGATTTTGTAATTGCAATACGATATTTTTAAATTCATTTTTTTCTACTTATCAAAATTTCTTACAATTCAATTGAGGATTCCATTAAAAATGTAGTTTAAACGATTTTTAATTTTTTTAAGTTTGTAGTAAATAACATTTATTACTCTGTAATATTGACAACATTTGTCAACAGCGTCAACATTTATAATGACAAGTTACTCCCTTCAATTTTACTAGTTTCGAAAAATTATAGTTTTTGCTATTTAAATAGGTTTAATAAGGAAATTGTAGGATTTCTGAAGCGTGCATGTGTTTGCATTGGAAATATGTATGTATGGGTGTATATTGTTTTAGTTTATTTTTTGTACATATTTTTATTTATAATTATGTTAAGGTTTGCCGTTTCTTTTGGCCACAAAACACGCACATGTTAATTGAGTAAATCACTATGGTGTTAATGTTTTTGTTCCGCTTATCGTGGGTTAAAATATTTCCGGAGTTTAGATGAAAAGTAGAGAGGATTTTCTTTTATTTAAATAATGATTGAGGGATGTACGATCATTATGGAGGTATGTTCAGAACATTTGATAATGAATTTTAAAGTAATTTTTTGTAGCAGACCTTCTACAGTAATAAAGGTAAATTCGACTGCAAGGTGTACAAAAGTTTCAATATGTCGGTGAAGAGATTAGTCCAAAGACCAGTATAGTACTTAGTAAAGAAGAAACAGAGATCAGAATGTTACCATCAGGTTATTGAGATATCGTATCCTAAAATTTTAAAAAAATTACTTCCCCATGTTTGAGACACTATAACGGATGACAACTTTATAAAGTTGTGAATCATTGTGAAATTATTTACAGAAAACCAAAATTAACATTTTCTCATTATTTCTTTATGTCCACCTTTTTAGTTAGTTAGTTAGTTAGTTAGTTAGTTAGTTAGTTAGTTAGTTAGTTAGTTAGTTAGTTAGTTAGTTAGTTAGTTAGTTAGTTAGTTAGTTAGTTAGTTAGTTAGTTAGTTAGTTAGTTAGTTAGTTAGTTAGTTAGTTAGTTAGTTAGTTAGTTACAAACTGATTTCATTACTTTCACTATCCTTTATTTTGTACAATATTACATAAAAATCCATTAAATATGTCATCAAAATATCGCATCCTTTGTCAGGACATACTTAACATCCATTAAAATTGTCATGAAACAAAAGAAATAAATGGAGTTTCTGTTAAAAGTTTTGTACATGAGTGGTTTTATGAGTTTCTCCCTTCAAATTTGAAGTCAAACTATGAAAGATACAATTTACAATAATAAAATAATGTTTGTATGTATTGTGAAAATGACAACAAGTGACATAGAAAACAAAAAGAACATTTTCTTCTGTGTTTTTCTATAATGTTTCTTCAGATAACAAACACTTTCCATCTTATAAGTGGCAAGTATTTAAATGTTTTCTTTTTGGACTATTATCATCATTGGCGATTTGACAATTAATGTTTTAATTCGTTAGTCCTCCTTATTAGAATTTAAGGATAAACATAAATAAGGAACAATATATAAATACTTTTAGTTGTTATTATTTGTTAAGCACTCAGATTTATTTGTTCGATAAGCTACAATCGTTAAGTTGTCATTAAGTATTTTAATGACCCAGTTTGAGAGGAAACTATGAACGTCTGAAAGGAAGTAATTAAAATAAGCTTACGTAGTAACAAACAATTTATGACAGTGTATAATCATTGTTGGCGGAAGGACTATATATCTTATCTGTTCATAGAAATTAAAGAAAAACGTTTACTACTAAATTATACAACTACTTAATTTGTAATAATTTGGGTATTTTAAACATAAGTCTTTTTGACAAAATTAAGCATCAGTTAAATAATTGGCACCATGAATTCCAAATTTTCTTGTAGAGAAAATGGACCACAGATATTTGTCACATAGACTAGTCGAAGGACTCAGCTTTTAAACTAGTCCATAGATTGCTTTATAAACTAGTCTATAGACTTGTTTATAGACTAGTCCACATACCAGTTTATAGATTAGTTTATAGACTAGTCGAATGACCAGCTTATAAACTAATCCATAGATTACTTTATAAAATAGTCCATAGACTTGTTTATAAAATAGTCCATAGACTTGTTTATAGACTGATTCATAGACTAGTTTAAAGACTAGTCCATAGACTAGTTTATAGATTAGTCTAAAAACTAGTTTATAGACTAGTCCATATACTAGTTTATAGTCTAGTCGAATGACCCAACTTTTAAGCTAGTCCATAGATTACTTTATAAACTAGTCTATCCATAGACTAGTTTATAGACTACTCCATAGACTAGTTTATAAATTAGTCCAAAGACTAGTTTATATACTAGTCTTTATACTAGTGTATAGTCTAGTCGAATGATCCAACTTTTAAACTAGTTCATAGATTACTTTATATACTATCCCATAGACTTGTTTATACACTAGTCCATATAGTAGTTTATAGACTAGTCCATATATTAGTTTATAGTCTATGTAGTCGAATGTCCATAGACTTGTTTATAGACTAGTCCATAGACTAGATTATATACTAGTCCATAGACTAGTATATGGACTAAGTCATTCGACTACATAGACTATAAACTAATATATGGACTAGTCTATAAATAGTCTATATATTATAGACTATTTCACAGACTAGTAGGTAGACTAGTCCGACTATTCTTATTCCTAAAATGTTCGGTTAAAATAAGAACTAGACAGTAAAAACTTGGTAATGGCTTTCAATTACCTAACAACATACTTTTCAATGACTACTACATATCGTCTGTATTACAAAGAAGTAGTATAATAAGGTCTTACTAATAATGTATTATTTAAATACTTTCTAATTCATTAGTCATCTTTCCAGTGATGATATAAAAGCTGTATACGTTTTTTTTTCATTTTTTTAATTACTTGTAATCAATTGTGGGAAATACTTGCCTCCAATGACATCACCCTTACATGATAAGGGGGTATGTATTTCAAAATGTCAGTTTTTCATGCCTGCTTCACATGATTCCAAACTATCATATCTTTTCTTGGATCCACCCTAATAATATATGTTCATTGTAATATTTTATGTATATTATTTTTGAAAATATACCACAACTATGTTAGGTTTGCAAAATATATATATATATAACAAATTTGTCATAATTTTATTTTCTAATGGATACTTTATATGGGGGCTTAGATTCAATATATCCCTATTCTTATAAAATTTGACAGAATGGTTTTAGTTACTATAGAACTAGTTCATGTCGAATTTCATCGCTAAACCAGTATTATTAAGCCGGTTATTGGCGTTAAAGTCATTTTCTAAAGGGCACCTTATCAATTAATTGACAGATGGTTCGAAGTACATAGAATATATCATTTCGGATATGAAAAAAATCGGATTGCCTACTTTAGTTTAATCAGTTTAATTTGCATTTTGCCCCAAGCCCCCATTGTGCATGGTATTTAAATTAATTTTATCAAACTTTAATCAAACTTTAATCAAATTGAAAAACATGTTACCATTATAAATATTTAAAGGATTTATTAATACAGATAGCTATTAATAAATTGTTCTAATATGGCCTGATATTTGATGGTCATAGCGGATAGCATTAGTTTGGAAAATACTAATACTGATTTTTTAATTATATATTCGTTATAAACAAGTTATATAGAAACCATTATCACTCTAACAAATTTTATGGTTATCGTTCAGTAATTGATCCATATAATGCATCTTACGAAATCTTATGGATGGAATATACAGAAATTCTGTTAAGCTGATGAATCCTTATACTGCACTAAATACAATAAAATACTGACGAATACAAACTGGGATTAATCAGAGCCCTTTACTTAAAAAGTACAGGCAAAAGGAAAAGCGAGCAACAGAAAAAGGGGGGGGATCGTGAGGGAGGGACCGAGGCGGGGAAGCAAACTGGGAGGGGGAGGAGCGAAAGGCAGGGGCACAAAATAGCCAGAATACAGACAGACAGCCAGGCAGACAGACAGACAGACAGACAGACAGACAGACAGACAGACGACAGACAGACAGACAGACAGACAGACAGAAGACAGACAGACAGACAGACAGACAGACAGACAGACAGACAGACAGACAGACAGACAGACAGACAGACAGACAGACAGACAGACAGACAGACAGACAGACAGACAGACAGACAGACAGACAAGACAGACAGCAGACAGACAGACAGACAGACAGACAGACAGGACAGACAGACAGACAGAAGACAGACAGACAGACAGACAGACAGACAGACAGACAGACAGGACAGACAGACAGACAGACAGACAGACAGACAGACAGAAGACAGACAGACAGACAGAAACAGACAGACAGAAGACAGACAGACAGACAGACAGACATACAGACATAATACAGACAGACAGACAGACAGACAGAAGACAGACAGACAGACATACAGACAGACATACATACATACATACAGACATACATACAGACAGACAGACAGACAACAGACAGACATACAGACAAAAGACATACATACAGAAACAGACAGACATACAAAATACAGACAGACATACATACAGACATACAGACAGACAGACAGACAGACAGACAGACATACAGACAGACATACATACAGACATACAGACAGACATACAGACATACATACATACATACATACATACATACATGCAGACACATACATACAGACATACATACAGACTACATACATACATACAGACTACATACATACATACATACATACATACATCAGACATACATACATACATACATACATACATACATACATACATACATACATACATACACATACATACATACATACATACATACATACTTGTTTTCGAAAAATTCGTGATATTTTGAAATCACTCAGTCGCCACTAGGGATGCCAAACGGGACTGGCTTTTACAAATCCCGGGATTCGGGATTTTTCGGGATCCCGGGATTTTTCGGGATTTCGGGATTACATAAATTTAATTATTTTATACATGAAAATCTTAAATCTTCATGTTTGTGAAGAAAATTTTTTAATCTTGGAAATTAAACGACAGAAGATAAATTTAAATTAAAGCAATCCAATTAATTCAAATTCTTAAAAAAAAGCTTTTAGAATATCATAATTTCAGAAAGTATAGTCGGACATGGCCGACTATATGAAACCCTACACCATGGGTATATTTTAAAAACTATTTATTTTTCATAAAAAATTTTTTGAATTTTACATTAATTCCGATGTATTTAAGCAATTTATTGATAAAAAAACTAAATTTCTAAAAGAGGCTTTATATGGGAGCTAGGGTCAAATATGGGCCGATCCTCAAAAAATTGGGAAGAGGGATGTAATTTTATATAAAGGTTATTATGCTGAATCTCATCGCGATACTAATGGTTATAAGTAAATTTTTGGACGTTTAAGATGTTTTTTAAAAGGGGTTTTAGGGTCAAACGGGTTAGACGGCCGACTCAGAAAGTGATTCTGAGTCTATCGGTATACTTTAAGGTGGGTGTAGGACAAACTTCAGCAAAAATATATAATACCCTCCCCACTGTAGTGGTGTAGGGTATAATAAATATAACGTTCAATCCTTCGAATATCAATTTAGATCACAAATGAACCTTTTCTTTGGAAAATTCAGAACAATTTAATTTACCTTTACCGTTATCACTCAGATTCGTAGAAAGCTTGAAATGCAAAACCTTCTAGATATCATTTAAAAAATAAATTTTATATTTGACTGTGCCGAAATAAAATAAATATTCCGGTATGTGATGGAATTCGATCGATTTGAAATCAATCGATTTGAAAAGGTATGATGAATTTCGATCGAGGAATGGTTTATTATTTTCTTGCAAAAAACTACGCAGACAACAATATACTTTCCATTTAAGAGAATCAATTTAAAAAAATTATATTTTGGAAATTACAAACGGAATGACAAACTTATATATACCCTTCTCACGAAGGTGAAGGGTATAAAAATATGATAATTTGTATGAAAAGCCGCAGAAATTGTATGTATTATTTTTGTAGTTTCAAATCGATTCTATTTTAAAAATGAATTTCATCAAATAGCTGATTGTAATGTATTGATATTAATATTGGCATCAAATTGATTTTTAGAGGAGGTCCTTTTAGGATTTCTTGTGTTAATTATGGTCCAAATTTGCGGCCTAAATAGAATGAGTCTACTATAGACAAAGAATGTGTATACTTTTTGAGTCTACGACGAAATGAAAAAATAAATTTGTATGTACTATATATGATATCATACCACAAGATTAGCTGTGCTGAATTTTGTTCTGCATAAGTCAAAAATAAACTAAGATCGTAATTTTAAAGCGTATTATGGCTCAAAAAAGAATTAAAAAAAAATTTTAGTAACAAATCCCGGGATTCATTTTGAAAAATCCCGGGAATCGGGATATCCTAATCCCGAAAAAATCCCGGGATTTATTTTGCAAATCCCGGGATTCGGGATTTTCTAATCCCGGGATTTTCGGGATTACGGGATTGGCATCCATAGTCGCCACTAATTTTGAGTAAAAGAATTTTTCACCAAGTATATACGAAATGAGATATTTCATAATGTTTAAAACTCCGAATTATTCAATGCCTTTTATTCCTTATACATCAATAAATCTGTAATTTATCCTGTCTGTTCTGTAAACCGTATCCGAGTAAATTTCTCGTTTAAAAACGAATTCTCATAATTTTTCTCGTTTTATAACCGAGTACACAAATCTAGTCGAAATTAAATCGATTTTAATCTTATTCAAATAAATTAAACAATTATTTTTTGCGTTTTTTAATATAATTGTAACCTTATATAAATGCTATGGTCATTTTAAAGTCTTTTTCATTTAAAATATTATTATTTTTCTGAATTTTACGTTCAAATAAAAATTCGATTTGCAGAACACCAAATTCGGTTTTAAAAGCTTCTCAGTTTAGAAACCGAATCGATTTACAGAACAGACATGTATATCAATTATAGGAAAGTTTTTCAAATGGTTCCAAAAAAGTTATAGTACCAATGCCAAAGAACTAGTTCTTTAAAAAACGATTTCCAGAAGTAATAATGACATCACTAGCTCTAACGTGGCTGTTTAAAATTTGAAGTGGTTCTGTTACTACTTACAAATATCATGCAATTAAAATTCCTTTATACTTAACATAAATTTAAACAAGATCTACTTTAGCCTTTTATTTTTCTTTACAAAAAAGTCAGTTGTTATAATAAATATTATTGAAATATAAATTAAGTGTCATACTTTTATTATCTTTCTGTATTTGCAAGTTGTCTTCTTCACTTTTCTGAAATTTTTCACTTAATTCCTTTAATTCGTCTAACCGTTTTCTTTGCATTTCCATTTCCTGTTCTAAAGTTTGTTGTTTTTTTAATTCCAGTTCAAGTTGTTCTTCTAACTCTCTCTGTTGATCAATCCATTGTTTCATTTGCTCTTCTTGGCTCGTTAATTTCTGTTTTAGATTCTCTTGGTTTACAAGTTCTATTTGTAAATTTTCATTTAGCTTATCTTGCTCTTGTAAGTTTTGTTCTTTAAGCTTTTGTAATTGATCCTCGTATTCTTGTTTTTGATTTTGTAGTTCATTCCGAAGTTTAAGATTAATTTCTCTCTCAGTTTGTAATATTTGTCGTATATTTTTCACGTTGCTATATTCACATGCGAAACCATTTCGTGATAAACATTCATAGTTACGCCATTTCCAATTAAAGATTCCCACAATTTCAAGACAAGATTTTGGATCTCTATCGTTGGGGAAATCACTAAACCAATTGGTGTAAGTAAACTTTTCACCAGTTGAATTCCAAACGAAATTTTCTGCCGGAAGTTTCTCACGAATGCCTCCAGTCCAAAGATATTTACCATTATTATTTTCTTCACCATTATCAATCAGCTTAATTAGTTCCAAAGATTTTTCTTTCGTTTTAATTTCTACTAAAATCATATCCCGTTTTGAGCATTCATGTTGACTTTCGAACCAAGTAAACTAAAATTATATTTTTTTAAATTTCACTTTGAAAATGTTCAGTTAAAGGTTGAACTTTATTTAAGTACCCTATTCTCAAATTCTATATAATACTCGTGATCTGTTTCCGTTGTATAAATCTGGCCAATAGCACATATGTGAATAATTTTTGAAAATATTACGCTCACAAAGATTATGTGAACGAAATCAATATACATTTTAATAGTTGTTTGCTCTTGGACTGATCTTAAACACTAAATGATTTTGATTGAGTTTTGTATTTTATATATGTGGTAATATTTAAAAGAATAGGAATGCACTGTGGTTCAGAATGACAATTGTTTTGTAATAAATTGTTAATTTTTTGTTTCATGTGTAATGTGTAATTATTATGTAGGTACTATATTAAAATTGTCAAGTAAGAAATCCGAACATATGATACTGCCAGTACAAAGTATTTTTCGAAATCAGGCTTTATATGACAGATATGACCAATTAACAATCCATCATTAATATTTTTGGTGATTATTATTTTTTACTAAATTGTCTCTTTGTAATCAATTTATTAAGGTTAAACATTTTTTTTCAATTAATTTATGTCTAATTATGGACCGATTGGGCGATTATGCATTATAATATATAATTTTTGTGTTTAGGTCCACTTATACATATATTGTACGTAAAATAATTTATGTCAACATATATTACCTTAAAAAATGTGCAAAATATTTGCGGTTTCATTTATTTATCATAAATGCATTTTATTTTTGAAAATTACAAACGAGGGTTGTTCGAAACGACTTCGGAAGACAATAACATATTGTTGACATTTCATCCTTTCAAAATTTTATTAAAATCTAAGTAGTTGTTTAGAAATTACAGATTATCGAAATATTGTCGGCAGACTTACAAAACTATGTACATATATACATATACATATATATTCTTAGTCCTTGTTAGATACTACGATGTTCTAGCCATGTCCGTCCGTCTATTGTAGACTCCTAAAGGTAGGTGCTAATATAACATATTCTACATTGTTATTCAATTTTTGATCTTGAAAAAGGCAAATATCGGAATATGATATCACGCCCCATAAAAGTGCCCCGGAACACATATATCGATTATGATGTAATCGTTATAAAATCTCGTACAATTTAGTTTCATGTGAACCAAAATCTCTGAAAATCTGTTCATAATTGTCTTTGCCCCTTAAAATCAGTATGAAATGAATCACACTTTCAAGTTCTGTAAAGCTCGGTCCATAGTTCATCCTAGCCCCATTAAATGTCCTAAAACAATTTAGCATATTTCGAATACATCATTATATTGTGCCACAGTACTTGTGTTATCAAAAGACGAAAGGACTTTGTGCAGTTCAGAAGTGGTGATTTTAACACGGAATATCGCCCAAACGTTCAATAAGAGCTTATAAAATCATTGGGAGCTACGATGGGAGCAGCACTTAAAATTTTCTTTTTCGAGCACCGAATAATTACATACAATAAAAATAGATCAATTACGATAACCCGAAGAACCCGGCCAACCAGCCGAATCGACACAAAGGTCAAATATCCTTTTTGTAATGTTCTGTTTTTAGTGGCATCAAAAGGGTCCTTTAAGAGTCTTTTACGAGCAGCTCAAATCTGGCCAGACAATCACAGGAAACCTGCACCGAATGAAATTGATTCGTTTGAATCGAAAAACGATCAGAATATGCGGACAGACATAAAAGCGTGATATGTCATCATGACAACGCTCGGTCACATGTTGCAATAACTGTTAAAACTATTTAGAAAAAAGTGGTTAAGTTTTGCCTCACCCGTCGAAATTAGCTTGATTCATTTCTGGTCTCTAAGAACGAGCAGTTCTTTTGGCGCGAATTCCATATGACCTTTTAGTCTTCCGGGACTAGAGGTACCCAGGTGACAAATGTATCCTGGGTCTTTCCATATAATCTGGTATCAGGGGGTCCGGTAGCCCAGAGTTTCGGACATTGTTTTGTCTGTATTTCGGGATAACTTCGGTGCTGTAACCGCAAAAGACAATAGATAAATCGTAGAGGAGTGACTGTGGGAATAAGCGTTGGAAATGAGTTGGTGTCAAGTGTATATGATACGGTATGGATGTAGGGGCATACGGGTCTCACCCATCCGTATACTTAGAGTGAATGTATCAGATATATGAGAAGTGTGTTCGCTGTGAGTAAGAACTTATCTCTGACTTATTTGATGGTTTCGGATTTCGGTACACATCTCTAGGTGCTGTTACCAAATCAACAGAGACTATCACACCCAAATGGTTGCAACCGGAAGTAATGTTTTGCATTTCGGAGTCACGAACGGCGAAAACATGTACAAAAATTGCCTCCTGCGTGTGAGTAAAGCAAACAAAGAGGCGGTGGGGAGTCGTCTAACAGCTTCGTAGTGCTTGTAAAAGTGAACCGTAATTGTAGGTGTTCACGTAAAGCACTTCGACTTGTGTACAATCTTTTCAAAATAAAACCTCAGCTGGTTAAACCTCGTATATCTTTTTTAATATTTCTAACTCGCAATTGAAACAACAATATTTTTGTATGGTTTTGCTAAAAATAAAATCTTTAATGCAAAATGGTGAAATGAATTAAACCGCAAATATGTTTTTGTAATGTTTCAAAATACAATTTAAGTTTTTATTATTTTATTATATTAAATGATACCAAGTGTTTAGCATTTATTACCTTTTGAACACCCTACAGGAAATTAAGTTATAAATATCAAAAAAGCGGTAATAAGGGATTTTCCAAAACCATGTTGAAAATTCCTAATTCAACTAAATATTATGAAGTTGAAATATCATCGTTATTTATGGACGGATTTTGCTGATTTTAAGTAGGAAACATCTCGAAAGCATGTCTCACAGAATTATTAATTACTCGAAAGCATGTTTGCCGGAATTATTGATTTCAACAGACATACAGACAGACATGGCTTAATCGACTCCGCTATCTATAAGGATTAAAGATATTGTGGAAATTACAAACGCAATGACAAACTTATATATGTATACCCTTCTATCGAAGGTGAAGGGTATAATTAGTTAGTTAGCCAACCTCATCAACATCACGCCCATTCTGAACTCGCAGCTCACGCTCTCTATTGGTTGTTGGCCCTTTGAAGCGATTGCGTGGTCCACTTCCTTCTCTGTTTTCCAGATAGTCTTTTCTTAGTAATAGGTAGTTTAGCTATGCTATCACTCACCTGTTTCACCATTTGCCCTACTTCATCCTTTTTGAGATTTGCTATAATGGTGTTGTAATTATCTTCTGAGGATTCAGAGTCGGAACCCTCATCTATATTTAAAGGCTGAGGTAGCTTAGAGCTCTCTTCGAGTACATCCTTCTCTTTCACCCCTATGTTTTTGCTAATGGCATGCTGTACACTTGACGCATGTCCGCCACGGAGGCCAAGGTACCCACCTCGGTAGTAGTATTTTGCTCGCGATTGCAGGATGACGACGACACGTGACTGATACTGGGTATTTAGGCCCTGCACCGTAACTTTCATCTTTTTATTTTTATTTAGTTAGTTAGTTAGTTAGTTAGTTAGTTAGTAGTTAGTTAGTTAGTAGTTAGTTAGTTAGTAGTTAGTTAGTTAGGTTAGTTAGTTAGTTAGTTAGTAGTTAGTTAGTTAGTTAGTTAGTTAGTTAGTTAGTTAGTTAGTTAGTTAGTTAGTAGTTAGTTAGTTAGTTAGTTAGTTAGTTAGTTAGTTAGTTAGTTAGTTAGTTAGTTAGTTAGTTAGTTAGTTAGTTAGTTAGTTAGTTAGTTAGTTAGTTAGTTAGTTAGTTAGTTAGTTAGTTAGTTAGTTAGTTAGTTAGTTAGTTAGTTAGTTAGTTAGTTAGTTAGTTAGTTAGTTAGTTAGTTAGTTAGTTAGTTAGTTAGTTAGTTAGTTAGTTAGTTAGTTAGTTAGTAGTTAGTTAGTTAGTTAGTTAGTTAGTTAGTTAGTTAGTTAGTTAGTTAGTTAGTTAGTTAGTTAGTTAGTTAGTTAGTTAGTTAGTTAGTAGTTAGTTAGTTAGTTAGTTAGTTAGTTAGTTAGTTAGTTAGTTAGTTAGTTAGTTAGTTAGTTAGTTAGTTAGTTAGTTAGTTAGTTAGTTAGTAGTTAGTTAGTTAGTTAGTTAGTTAGTTAGTTAGTTAGTTAGTTAGTTAGTTAGTTAGTTAGTTAGTTAGTTAGTTAGTTAGTTAGTTAGTTAGTTAGTTAGTTAGTTAGTTAGTTAGTTAGTTAGTTAGTTAGTTAGTTAGTTAGTTAGTTAGTTAGTTAGTTAGTTAGTTAGTTAGTTAGTTAGTTAGTAGTTAGTTAGTTAGTTAGTTAGTTAGTTAGTTAGTTAGTTAGTTAGTAGTTAGTTAGTTAGTTAGTTAGTTAGTTAGTTAGTTAGTTAGTTAGTTAGTTAGTTAGTTAGTTAGTTAGTTAGTTAGTTAGTTAGTTAGTTAGTTACTTAGTTTGTTATGAATGTTATACCAGTAAGAAGTCATACAATACCTTGGAAATATTTTTCTTTAATTTTCCTTTAATTTTTTTACAAGTAAAAAGGACAAGGTAGACCCGTATTGTATATCAATGAATAGAATATTGGGTCTACTTTTTGGAAATATTTCGTTGCTAATAATGCAATTTTAAAGCTGACATGCCTCCGATTTCAAAATAACATTTTCGCACGACTTATTTCAATTTGCGCTTTGCTTAAGTCTCGAACTTAAAGATTTGGTCAAAAAGTGCGCGATTATCCAATTTTCGATTGCAGCTCACATTCTTGTTAAATATTTGATAGATGTAAACGTAGCTTTATATTCAAAGTCTTAAATTCAATATCATTCTTATATATATATAACAAACGCTTTAAATTTCATTTCACATTCACGTTCTACTTTATCTCCAGAGTTTATTTTTATTTTTCAAATATAAAATTTTCTTTAAATTTAGTATCAAATAAATATGTTTATGTTTCAATAGAAAGTAATTGCAAAAGTTTATCTTAACTGCAACAGACTTAAAATTTAATCACATGCAAAAATAATATTTGATGAAATACTCCATAAACTAAACATTACAAAGATCTAAAGACAATAAAGCATTTTTGTTTCACTTTCTATACTGTTCTGTCAAACTGTCCTGAAAGTATGTGTGTGTGTATCTAATAAAACATACGAAATAGACATTTGATGTCATTTTTATATTTGTGGCACAACGTTTAACAAATAAAAAATTAAAAAAAAAGAAAATGACACACGCAACACAAACGAAGAACTCAAACACCTTTAGGCCTTAATAATAATTTTGATTGTTATTTTTTTTTGCATTGCGTTCAATTTTATGTTTATGCTGCCAGGAGGGGGCGTGGAATCAAAAAACCATAAAGTGGCAACAAAGAAGACATTAAAAATCAAATATTGTTTTTGTTAGAAATGAAAATTTATACAATTAGACATAAATATTATGCACACAATATAAAATTCTCGTTATTTCTTTTTTTATTTTCTATATAATATTTATACAAGTTGCAAAATACACATAAACCAACATCTTAAAGGAATGACACTAAACACCCAGGATATTTATGTTTTCTTTTATATTTTGTTATTGGAAATATTTTTGCAATTATTGTTAAGAAAATTACGCGTTAAGTTAAATTATGTAAGATTTTTTTTGCGGTTTGGATCAATTGTACCCTACTTTCTGGTATAGTAGAGTATAAGAAGCGTTATTGGTCGTTAGTGACAGCTAGTTATACAGCTGAAGAAACCGAGTTATACTACCGCATATCTACTACAATACTAGCTTCCAAATGGAAGTCCGTGCCTTCACATAAGTATGTAAAGGTCGGAAAGTAATTTGCCATAGCGCCCATATAAGACCACTTTCCAATGTCAGAAATAATAAAAACATGTGGCTCAAATCTAATAAAAAAAATATAAGAATAAGGAATGAACATATCTGGTTTTCAAGAACAGTTTAATCTTTTTGAAATTAGTAGTTGAAATTGAAACCAATAGCCGAAAGTTAATCGGACAAATTTTAAAGGGCGTGGGACTAATGTAATTGATTCCGACATTCAAATTATCCCCATTAAGTTCTAATATTAAGCACATTTGCCGAATCCCCTGGATCCTCATATACATGGTTATACATGCACATTGCTCAAGTACTCGAACTATATAATACAACTACGAAGGCAACAGTTCCTTGAGATCAAAAATAAGTTCTTACTCACAGAGAACAAACTGTGGTAAGTCTAGAGCCAAACCTGAATATACCTGGACAAAATAAGAAAATGTTCATGGTGTAATCCATCACCATTCAACCCAGAACACTTATCATTCATCCGACACATTCAAGAGCATACATTCGACACATTAATTCGAGTATGTGGATAGAGCTAGGTCCACATACCACTGATTTAATCTATATTTTAGTCTTTAAACACCAACTCATTCCCGACTTTTAGTCCCACAGTCCCTCCTCTGTGGGGTATTTGTTGTCTGTAAGGCAGGCACCACGTGTTGGTTATTAAAGAAGGGACTTCTCTAATAACCAGTTCAAGACAGATCCCAAAAATCCCACCTAAGGACTACCGGTTTCCGTGGTACCAGATGATATGGTTCTTTGTTTCAACCACATGTCAAATTATTTCAAGAAAAGCTCGAGGATACATTTGACAGTTAATGGCTACCATTCACAATCACACCAATATGAGGAAAGATCATCAAGTTTGTCATCCCCTTTGTAATATCAACAATATAATTATCCGAACCTTTAACCTATATACTTAGGTATATTTCAAGTCCTTGTGGATAGCGTAGTCGATTTAGCTATGACCATCCGTCGGTTTGTTTTCATGTTTGTTGAAATCAACTTTCTGAAGATCCCTAGACATCTTCGAGATGAAAATTTTCAAGAATTATATCACACATGCCTTCGGTAAATAACGGATATATAAGCTGAATTCCGAAACAACTCATGAACATATTACGCCTTTTTCTCGTTCATTAATAATTTATTCAGAAACTATGGCAGTTAATTTAATTACATTTTTACAAGATTTGTTCCATCCAGAGATTAGAATCGGTTCAATACTTCATATAAGAGAGCACTTTGTTGTTATCTGTATTAATGAAATATCAGTTCGACCTCTACCACTTTCTCGTAGTACATGTCAATGTCAAACATTTATTCCTTCATTGGGCCTTAAACATTTACGGTATTTCATCAAATTTGAACTTAATACAAGCATTTGCACATGGAAAACGTGTCGACGAACAAAAAACATCGTAAATTATTTTGACATTTTTATTTACCATTTAGCATTTTCTTTTCCTTCTATAAAAATCTATTAAAATTAATATCCTTAACCAGAAATTTTCAGCATCCTTAAGTTAATGTTTGTCTTTTTATTTTTACCACAAATTCATCATAAATTTGATGTTTATATGCGAATAGACATTTTTACTGTCCAAGCATGACAAATTTGTGTTAAATAAAAATAGATCATAATTTGGGGTTTTTGACAGGAAATATAATTAATTTTATATGTAGCTACTGCTACAAAATTTTATATAAATGTCTATTTTCTAAAATTTTTGTTTTTCTTTAGAAAAGGAAAACTAAATCTATTTTTTTCACAAAACAACACTTTTACTTTAAAAGTTTCTTTTTTCTATGACTATGCCTTTTACAACAAATTTTTGCAACGTAAAGGAAATTAACTTAATATCCTGCTTAAGAAAAGTAACTAAAAGAAAAACGAAGGAGTTCCTTAACATTAGAAAACACAAATTCAATAAAACATTCACTCAGCAGATGCAATGAAACCACATTTCAAATATGTAATGTTTTTGTGTCGACTAAATTTCTTTTAGAGTTGTTGTCATCTGCTATTAGGGGTTCTTTAATTGTTCGCGAATAAGTTCCGATTGTCCTTTATTTTTAGGAATTCTCTAAACTTAAATGAGAACTTAATTTTTTCAAAATCTTTCTCACATAGAGAATTCATTAGAGACAAGTACTTACCACGTAACACCTTCACACCCATCCTAGTCTAGTTTAGTGTAGGTTTCAGGAATAGCGTATACTACAAAAGAAACAAATAGATATAACTAAGCCGCTAATTGGCCGATTATAAGCTCCTTTACATGCAAACAGTTGCATAGCGCTCTTTAAAGGTGTTCGACACTCATGGACGTAGTCTACAATCAGTACTCCTGAGGTACAAACATATGCACCTTATATCTGGAATAACATTGAATGCTGCACTTTCGTCTGAATCCGTTCGTATAATTGTGTATAGTATCAAAGAATATTTAATACATAAAATGTGCGCGTCATATAAGATACATTTTCAATAGCGGGTCGTGATACATAAAGAATACGTGTAAATTATTACAACCCGCAAGTCGAGATGCGTATTCTTGTAATAAATATTCTTTGATAGTATTCAGTGAGTGCGAACTTGCACATTCTGAGGTGCCTTTCCGTAGTCTTCTCATTAGTGCACCCAATAGAATTTAAGTGGTCCTATCTACTCTTCCATTAGCTCTTTCAAGTGGCCGTATGTGATTCTCTCGTCCTCGTTGCGTCAAATAGTTTTGCATTCGTCATTTAAAATACCTTATGCTCCCTTCCCTTATTAACAACTACATTCGCTCTTTCATTGCTTTACCACTGGAAGAGTATACGGTCTTAGATTTAAACTTATCAGATGATATCGCCCTAATTTCCTTCTGGCTGTCAAAATAGTTTTATGCTAAACTCTGTTGGTGCCATATTCAATCATATATGTATATTCCCTTTTACGCTTTCTATAATAGCACGGACTTCAACCTAGATGTCCCCCCGGGGCATGTTTCCATGATGATAGATCCCATCATGGTGTATTGCAATCCCGGGGTATAGAGGTGCTACCAGTACCTCTAGTCTGCCGGAACTATAAACTGGTGATGTCACTTCACTCATTTGCAAGTCTTCGGTATGATTTGACATGGGGTCTAACCAGAGAACCACATAATCTGGTACTACGGGTGGCCAGTTGCCCGCAGGACTATGTCCTGGCTGGTCAGTTGGTTGAGGTTCCTTCGGGATCCTCGTAGTGGCTGTGGTTTAAACCCAAATTCGTGGGGAGAGTTAGTGTCGGTTGAAGGACTGATGTAAGGAAAAGACAATATTTCGGTATAAGTTCGGTGCTGTTGCCGAAACAACAGATACCCCACAGAGGAGTGACTGTGGGATGAAGCGTTGACCTCACCCACCCGTTTACCTAGAATAAGTGTGTCGTATGTTTTTCTCTTATTATTGTGTCGGATGAATGAGAAGTGTGCTGGGTTGAATGATGATGGATGAAAGGTATCATATACAAATGATACCATAGAATTCCTCCTTCCTTGTCTAGATATGTTCAGACTAAATTCTATTCATATCAGAATTTCCACAGTGTGGCACTGTGAGTAAGAACAAAGTCTCGGCTTATTTGATGGACTCGTACTAGGTGCTGTTGCCGAATCAACAGAGGTCATCCCATCTGCGTGGTTGTAAACGAAAGTGATGTTTTACATCTCGGAAGTTAAGCAACGGGGCAGCAATGATCAGTTATTAGATAGCTCAAGTACTTGAGCAAAGGGCTTGTACATGGACCGGCTTAGCCATGTACAAAAATTGCCACCTGATTTCTTCATTGAAGATTGACGGGGCGGTAGTGAGTCGTCACAAAGCTCACCCAGTGGTTGAAAAAGACCACCTTGAGATAGGCCAACACGACCGGTACATTTCCACCTGGATGTAGGTGCTGCGATAAGGAAGACAAGTATATATCGGTCCTCAATGTGAAATCCAGTTAGCCTGTTTAGAACTAACCGTATAACTACAGATTCCCACAGGGGTTTTCAAAGCTCTTCATTGCACCCTTGGCAAGTCGTAACGATTATCCACTATTGTCGTATCGATTTCTCTATGATATAGCAGTAGGGAAAGGATAGTCCAGCAGCAGCAGTTTAATATCCTCCAATTTCATGACCGTGTCGTCGACCATTTCTACTGTTTAGACATGGGTTTTGTATAAGAATTTTATTATCTTCGATACGTCATTAACTCTATCTATCTACCTCTATCTACCAAGAACCTCGTTTGGCTTTTTGTGTGATTTTCTTATATATTCACTTTATCTCATCAGCATTACTTAGGTATGTACTAGTAATTGTAGACCATTATTATTTAAGTTCCAGTAGCATTAGAAGAAATGTAAGTTAATTTAAAGCAAATCATTATACATACAACCAAATTTAAATATTTGTGTATAAAAAAATAAAGTTCTTGTAGTTTAATTGAATAAAATATTTATTTGCATACATTCGATTTACAATGATTCTGGTCTAGAAGTATTTGTCTAAATAAATATAACATTGAACTTGGGCATGAGGTTTTTAAAATGCAACGAAAGATAAATTCATAGACAATTGCCAGACAACGTTTTTATGTACATGTTTTATATGCATGGATATTATATTAGGGTTACACATGTATACTCTTAACATAATTTACCAGGCAAAGCGTCCTGAGACTTTTTCGGTGATCGATCCCGCAAGCCAATTAAACACGTTGTATATTTCCTTCATTTTAGATATTCAATGTCAAAAATCTCAAGTTATATTAATATCAAAGAAAACCTGGTTTAAATTTCCTTAAAAGTTTTTTCCTCGTTGCAACCCTAATATGCATGTCTTTACGCACTTGTTTTCAAATCTAAAATTGCAAGAACAGACAGATGAATAGATCTAATATAATTTTGTTTTTGTTATTGTTTTACTTTATCTGTTTGAAAATCCCTACACTCTACATGTCTAAGTGCTTATAATCATTCCATATCCTTACGCTAAATGTAAGGATATGTGCACACGAAAAAATAAGTGAAATCTTTTACAATAATCAATAAATGAGTTTTCTGTGGAAAATATATTTCAGTTATTATAAACGATTCACTCTACAGCATAGAACTACTTAAGTATGAATATCTGGGAGTTATACTAGGTTCTATTATGGGACTTGAACATACAATCAAGAATATCTAAAGGGGCCATGTTGACCCTTAATTCTGTGTTTATACTCAAGATCACTGGCACATGGCATATGACTTGATTCTCCCTAGAAAAGACTTTTGCAGAAGCTGTCACTTTCTCTGTCATGTCCGGCCCCAGCAGAAGATAGGTTTAGCTTGCTAGATAAAAACTTTCTGCATAATTTAATGGATTTATCCAATGTGAACATCTAAATGATAAATTACTGCGTCTAACTGATTTGGATAATATCCAATGTAATTAAGTCAAAGTGTATTAATACGCTGATCCATTTTCTTTGCAGTTATCATAAAGCGATCAATATAATATACCCATGAGTGTAATCAGGCATGAGGGCGTAATGATTACAGAAAGTAATTAATTACAAGGTCTATTACAATTACTTGTAATGTGTAATTGACAAATAACCAATTGCAATTACTTGTAATTATAATAGAAATTTTTCCAATTATAATTACTTGTAATGTGTAATTGACAAATAACTAATTTAAATTATTTGTAATTGTAAAAACTTCAATTAGAATTAAAAATAATTGTAATTGACAAAAAATCAATTACAATTACATGTAATTGTAATTGGTAATGCTTCAATTACAATTACTTCAAATTTAATTGTAATTGAAAATGTAGTCATTACCCCCCATGCCTGCCAGTAATGTAATGTTCATATATACAATTTATCAGGGTTGGGGAGCAATGACTACATTATCAATTACAATTACATTTGAAGTAATTGTAATAGAAGGTTTACCAATTACAATTACTTGTAATTGTAATTGAAGTTTTTCCAATTACAATTATTTGTAACTGCAATTGAAGTTTTGCCAATTACAATTACTAGTAATTGTGAATTTTGTTCCTTATAATTACATGTTATTTGTAATACCTTAATTACAATTACAAGTAATTGTAATTGGAAACTTCAATACAAATACAAGTAATTGTAATTGGAAAAGCTTCAATTAGAATTACAAGTATTTGAAATTGGTTATTTCCCAATTACACATTACAAGTAATTGTAATTGACCATGTAGTGAATTACTTTGTGTAATCATACCCCCCATGCTTGTAACTTATTCATAACCTGACCTCCATATCGCTTACTAACTCCAAAATTGTCTAAAAGGTCACAATTTTACAAGGAATATTAAATCAGTTTGCCGCAATATAATTGAATCCGAGGTTGACAAGTTTTTAATCCAGATACCAAAGTATATTTTTCTATAGGATTGAGCAGCTTGAAAACTCAATCCTTTAGAAATGTATAAAATTTTTCGACTTTTTAAAAAATTGACCTGTGTTATTATTGAGTAATAAAATTCTCATATTAAAGTGACAACTATATTATTGCCAAAGAACCAGTCGGGGGTCTAGTATTATTATAGTTTTCTTCATTATAGACCATTAAAAAACATAAAAATTATATGTTTTAAAAATAATTGCTTGCGCTTATTTTTTTGCGCGCACTTCTTTTCTATGTATATATGTTTCTGTGTTGCGTTATGTACGATTTGCAGACGATTTGAAGATATTGAAGTGCTTGCAGCTAAAAATTCAATTAATTGCCTTTTGATACAGTTGTTTAATTCAACACTTTTACACAGATAACCACACCCAAAGTCTAATCGAATAAACGTGACAAAACAATTTAGAGGTAAGAGGTTAAAAATCGGCAGGAAAAATTATGTGTTTAAAATCAGTTATTCTGACAGGGTTTTTCATTATTAAAATACTCGAGTTAAACTACTATCCGAACTCATTGCAAACAGTCCATGACCATACGCCCGTTGTAGTGTAGTAGACCAGGGTCTCTGTTGGGAATCGAACCCACAAATACCAGACTGACAGGCTAGCACACTACCAACTGGCCTAGTGGAGCATCCTTTGCGAATTTATATAAGGTCCAAAAGTGAACTATATATTATGAGCTCCTGACAATTGATGAGACCAACACAGGGAACTTGTACCGAATACAACTGATTCATTTAAAGCTAGCATTGACCGAAAAAAAATAAGAATATTCGACCAGACACGAAAGCGTAATGTATTTCCAAATTTTGCAGTACCTATTTAAAAAGAAGTAATTGGGAAGTTTTGCCTCTCACGCCTTATAGTTCAAACCTTAACTTGTCCGACTATTATTTTTTTCATTTATGCATAACGCTCGCTCTCACTCCCTGGGAAAAGCTAAACTTCAGAATTATGCATCCTGTTGATTCGTTCTTCTCTTCTCGAGAAACGAAAGGAATATAATTCATCAAACAATAAGTAATCCTAAAAAGGAAGTTTTAAATATTGCTACTGCAAATGCAAATATGTATCTACTATTTTATGCAAATTTATTTACATTTTCATTCAAACTCTTCAAGCGCATCGTTATACAAATCTACATCATTCTCTCTTTCTTTATAATTGGCATTCGTCTTGTTGCATTCTAGTTGGGAGTTCCAAGTAGCAAGAGAGGTATGATATTGATGAATCTTTAATTAGAACTTGTCTCGTTTGATTCAGTGTATATAAGATATTAGGGTGGTATTTTTATTGATTTTTTTTTTTCATTTAAAAATTAAATTATGCTTAGAGTTTAAAAATAAAAAACTAGTTAAATTTTCTTTTGCATTTTTCTCTTCATTTTGCATGAAACTCAAATTCAACGAGTGATATCAATATTCCAATTAATACCCAGCAACAACTGGGTAATGGCTTACAATTGTAATTGTAACTTACCTAACAATATACTTTTAAATGATTACAAGTAAGTAGTCTAATAAGGTCTTACTAATAATATGTTATATTAGTACTTTGAAAATCATTAGTCATCTTGTCAGTAAAGGTATAGAAGCTGAATACAATGACTACTTTTTCTAATTACTAGTAATCGTTTGTGGAAAGTAGTTGCCTCCAATGACATCACCGTGTTAAAATAATGACTTAAAATGCTATCGTGTTTAGCATTTTAACCCCTTATTTGGTAATGAAAGCTGTTACTGGATATGTCTATTAATCCCCATATTGTTGAATGTTTAACAGTCAAACTTATTGATGGTTTAAACCTAAAATAAACTATTGATAACTTTATGAACACCTGGCTAAGTATACATAAAATGTTGGAAAATTTTTTGACTTTAGGCTTTCTACTTTTCAGATTCAATTTACACACTTTCACTTGTTATGCCAGCTGAGGTTGCAAATAAGTATACATATGTATATGCAACATATGTGTGTACACTAGAGTGTCCAGAGGAACTGCCTTTTTAGCAATACCTCTCAATCGATGCATATTAATCTTGAAAATCTTGATCTTATTACAAAATGTAACAAAAAATATCTGCAATCTTTTCGAAATGGGTCTTAAAAAATTCCGTAATTTTAGGCTAAAAAATATTTTTTACTTTTCTCGTGTTTAGTACTTTAATCACACATCATTTGAAAGGTATTCCTAGAAAACAGTGGTCCCCGGGACACCCTAATGTACATATGTATTAAAAAATTATGCAACTGTTTATTTTACGCTCATATAAAGTATGTCTAGTAATACAATTAATATATAATTGTTTTCCCTAAGGAAAGAATATATATTTAAGTTTTGCAAATTAGTATGAACTATAAAATCGGCCCTAAATTTCTATTATAAATTCAACTTTTAAAATTCTAACAAAATGTTTGAATTTGAAAATAATTGATAAAATAAAATATTTATCTAATATAATAAAGTAATTTAAAAAACATTTCTTAATTTTAATTGGAATTATCTTAGTTAACAATAACTATTAAAAAAATAGCTTTAACTACACCAAAAACAATCGTATTACAATCTTTAACATAAAATTAATTCAAATTACATAACGTTTTAACAATTTCAAGGGAAATTAAATTGCGATTAAAATCAATTTCTAACATGGATCGACCACAAAAACAAAATTCAAGCAAAAAAAAGTATAAAAATGCAAATAACCATAAATGTATAGTCAAAATTACAGCTCTTACACACATACATATTCCACTTATACAGTACTCCAGTTGTAATCCCTGTTGCTTCTCTTTTACAGATATGTAAAAGCAACAAAAACAAATAACCAAATCCATGATAGTGAGAACATCATCAAGTTCAGTTACAAACTTCTACAGGATAACGAAAACAGAGATTGAAAAAAAAAATGGAACAATTTGTAGTAAAAAGTTATTACGGTTAAAGCGAACACTCCTCCAAAATACACCTAAAAATATGCATTACTCTTAAATTTAATACTTCGAGTTAGAGAGTGTGGAACAGGGTTGGAAAATTCAGTTCTATTGTATTTTCTTTGGTACTTTTTTACACCGAAAAATACCGCAGTATCTCTATAATTAATATAAATTTTTGCCAATAAACTGTCAGTCAAGTAATCAAGTCCAAGTAATCAATAAACTACTATAATTATTCCATAGACTAGTGTAAATAAGCAAGAAATGTCAATACAATAGCCCACAGATTTGTCAACAAAATAGTGTAGTAAATTGCTGGTACGTAATCTAGCCAATATAATTGTGAATAGAGTTATCAATAGAGTAGTCAACTAATTAGTCCATGGACCAGCCCAGGGTTTAGTCAATTAACTAGTAAAAGTCTCAAACATAGACTAGTCAATAGACTCATCCATAGAGTAGTCAATAGAACAATTAATAGACTAATCACTAAACCATAGTCCACAGAGTAGTCAATAAATTAGCCAATGGACTAGTTAACAGTCTGGTCCATAATTAGCCAAAATAATAGTCAAAACAATAGTACATAGACTTGTCTATAGTGTAGTCTGCAATAAAGTCAACACAATAGTAAATAGTGTTTCTAACTGACTAGTTCATTGACAAGCAAACATACTAGTCTATAGAGTAGTCAATAGACTAGGCTATAGAATAGTCAATAGACTAGTCTATAGAATAGTCAATAGACTAGTCTATAGAATAGTCAATAGACTAGTCTATAGAATAGTCAATAGACTAGTCTATAGAATAGTCAATAGACTAGTCTATAGAATAGACAATAGACTAGTCTATAGAATAGTCAATGGAATAGTCAATAGACTAGTCTATAGAATAGTCAATGGACTAGTCTATAGAATAGTCAATAGACTAGTCTATAGAATAGTCAATAGACTAGTCTATAGAATAGTCAATAGACTAGTCTATAGAATAGTCAATAGACTAGTCTATAGAATAGTCAATAGACTAGTCTATAGAATAGTCAATAGACTAGTCTATAGAATAGTCAATAGACTAGTCTATAGAATAGTCAATAGACTAGTCTATAGAATAGTCAATAGACTAGTCTATAGAATAGTCAATAGACTAGTCTATAGAATAGTCAATGGACTAATCTATAGAATAGTCAATAGACTAGTCTATAGAATAGTCAATAGACTAGTCTATAGAATAGTCAATAGACTAGTCTATAAAATAGTCAATGGACTAATCTATAGAATAGTCAATAGACTAGTCTATAGAATAGTCAATAGACTAGTCTATAGAATAGTCAATAGACTAGTCTATAAAATAGTCAATAGACTAGTCTATAGAATAGTCAATAGACTATTCAATAGAATAGTCAATAGACTAGTCTATAGAATGGTCAATGGACTAGTCAATAGAATAGTCTATAGAATAGGCAATAGACTAGTCTTTAGAATAGTCAATAGACTAGTCTGTAGAATAGTCAATAGACTAGTCTGTAGAATAGTCAATGGAATAGTCTATACAATAGTGAATAGACTAGTCTATAAAATAGTCAATAGACTTGTCTATAGAATAGTCAGTAAACTAGTCTATAAAATAGTCAATAGACTAGTCAATAGAATGGTCAATAGACTAGTCTATAGAATATTAAATAGACTAGTCAATGAAATAGTAAATAGGCTAGTCCATAGAATAGTCAATAGACTAGTCTATAGAATAGTCAATAGTCCATAGAATAGTCAATAGACAAGTCCATATTTTAGTCAATAGACTAGTCCATAGTCTCGTCAGTACACTAGTCTAGTCAATACACAGGCCAATGATTAGACAATGGCCTAGTCCATAAACTAGTTAATATATTAATCAAAAGATCTGTCTATTTAATAGACTTGTCTATAATCTATTACGTAGTCTAGATATTAGACAAAGTCAAAAAAATATATTAATCAAAAGATCTGTCTATTTAATAGACTTATCTATAATCTATTACGTAGTCTAGATATTAGACAAAGGTCAAAAAAATGTAAAAAGATCAAAACATCAGAAACCAAAGTTTACTTTTGTAAAGAACTGAGTTAAGCTGAATCCGAATTTCAGAATTGCTCCATCCCATCATGTTTTCCAGATATCGTATTAAAAGATTATTTTTGGCCATATTTGAGGTGTTTTAGAATTAAATTGTTTTAAATATCATAAAATTTTATAAATATTAGTTGGTCATTTTAATTTAGAATATATTTTATTATAGAATAACTAAAGTAAATATACACATACATACATATACAAATGTTTCTATACGTGCCAACAAAATATTTACGATTAATGCTAATTTGATTTTCAACAATTTCGTAAGCGTTAATGTGCAACATGAGCAGAAACCGCAGAAAAAATATACAAACGTTATAATACTGGGCAAACATATTCGAAATAAAGGCAAAAAAAAAAATAAACTTTATGTAGTTTTAAAATTTCCAGACATCAGCAGGCAGCATGCAAACACTTCAATGTCTGGTGGAATGAGGTCCTCAAACAAAACAAGTAAAACAATTGTAAAAAAAAAATTGAAAAAAAAACTGGCATTATAACGGGCAACTAACTATGAAGGATAATAATCCTTTGCTGGATGACAATTGAGGCGGATTGAAAAAATAAAATTCATTGTTACCATTCTAGCTGTTGATGCGAATACTAAACGAATGGAGAATACAAAGCAAAACATGTACCACAGCAATTTGAGTTTATGTTTTTTTTTTTTTTTTTTTGGTGGCTTATCACAGTGACTCTTGCAGCAGTAACAGCAGTAGGCGAAGCGAAAGAAAAGAAAAACAGTTGCCATTTGCAAAAACAAACATTAAATTGTAGTAACATCATAGTAATTTTCATATTTTCATACGCCACATCACTTAGTATGTAGGATGTGGAAAATTTGCATTTGTGTTTAGGTTTGTCCGTGATGAACCTTATTGTTTGTTGTTTAAATTAGTCCAGAGTTTTCTCTGGGTCTCATAAAAAGGCCTCCCGGAATATGGACTGGTCCATAGACTTGTCAATATACTTAATTGGTATATTGAATATTCTATTGACCAGTCTATGAACTAGTCTACTGACTAGTCTATGGAATAGTCTATTGACCTGTCTATGGGCTAGTCTATTGACCAGTCTATGACTAGCCTATGGACCAGTACGTACGTGTCAATAAACTTATCTGCTTTATTGACTAGTCCAAGGACTAGTCTCTTAACTAATCACTAATCTATAAGTTACTAACTAGTCACTAATCTATAAGTTACTCTATTGGCTTATCAATAGACTAGTTTATTGACAAGTCCATAGACTGGTCCAATGACTAGTAAATAGACTGGGCCAAAGACTATATGGACTATAGTCTATAGACTTGTGCTAACCTATAGACTATCTTATTGACTAAATAACATATGGACTATCCTATAGACAATCCTATTGACTAGTCTATGGACTAGTTTATCATCTAGTCTATGGACCAATTTATGAACTAATCTATGGACTAGTCTATCGAGTGGTCTATGAACTAGTGAACTAGTCTATTTACTACTACATATTGACTAGACCAGTCGATTGGCTAGTCTATGAACAAATATATTGGCTATTCCATGGGTGTATATATTAGTCTATTAACTACTCTATGGATTAGACCATTGACTAGCCTACGTACTACTTTATTTACTACTCTATGGACTATTGACTAGACCAGTCGATTGACTAGTCTATGGAATAATATATTGACTATTCCATGGTTCCATTGACTAGTCTATGAACTAGTCTATTGAATATACTATATACTAACCTTTTGACCAGTCTATGGACTAATATATTGACTAGTCCATGGACATATTGAATAGTCTATTGCCTAGTTTATGGCGTGGTCTATAGAGTAGTCCATTGACTATGGACTAGTCTGAGGAATAGATAATAGAGTAATCTATAGAATAGTCTATAGAGTAGTCTATTCACTAGTCTCTGACTAGTCTATGTCTATTGACTAGTCTATAGAGAAATCTATCGACTAGTCTATGGACTATCCTATTGACCAGACTATGGACTAATATATTGACTAGTCCATGGTCATATTGAACAGTCTATTGCCTTTTCTATAGGCTAGTTTATGGGCTGGTTCATTAACTAGTCTATGGAATAGTCGATATAGTATTCTACAGAATAGTCTAGAGAGTAGTATATTCACTAATCTTTGAATAGATTAGTCTATGGACTAATCGATGGACTAGTCTGTTTTCTACTCTATTGACTAGACCAGTATTAGATAGGCTATTGTATAGTCTTTGGACTAGTCTATTGACTTGTCTACGTACTAGTATATTCATTAATCTTTGATTAGATTCGTCTATGGACTAGTTTATTTTCTACTCTATTGACTAGACCAGTCCATTTGTCTATTAGTTAGTCTATTGTCTAGTCTTTGGACTAGTCTATTGACTTGTCCACGTACTAGTCTACGGGTTAGTCTATTAGTAGTCTTTTACTAGTCTATTGAGTTGTCCATGGAGTAGTCTATTGACAAGTCATGAAGTAGTCTATATATGACATGTATGTATGACAAGATTTTGAAGGAGGGTATATAAAATTCGACAT
Organism: Lucilia sericata; assembly: GCF_015586225.1. NCBI lineage: Eukaryota > Metazoa > Arthropoda > Insecta > Diptera > Calliphoridae > Lucilia > Lucilia sericata. The sequence goes on along the minus strand of NW_023994529.1, from coordinate 228,810 downwards.
ATTCAAAAAATTACTCTTGCTTTTGTATATATTTCTAGTGTTTGCATAAGAAAGTGTTGGTTGCAGATGCAGGCAATTGGTTGTCTAGTCTTCTTAGTCCCTGTTGTCTGCTAAATGCGTGATATTGTTTTCAGCGTTTTTTTTTTTTTTTTTCTTTCTCTTTGCGTGTTTGTATTTAAATTGGGGTAAGGATAACACAAAAAAACCCTTCAAAAATTAATGTGGCAAAAAACTATAGGATGTTGTTAGTGTTTATGTATATAAATGGTAACTATTATCTCTTAAATTGTCTGACACATCGCAAGAAATATGGATTAAAATGTTTACTGCCACTGAAAATGCTGGCTGGAAAATCTTGATTTTCATACAACGAAAATATTTGAGACTGGCTGCTGTTGGTTGGCATTAAAACGGCTTTCCTTTCCACAGCTTATAAGTTGTTTGTTAAATATCCAAATTTAATACAACTACAAGTGCAAATACATTTTTTTATCCGCTTTCCCAATTTAATTCTTTTAGATTTTTTACTTCTTTTTATTATAAATTTAATTCGTTAACAATTACATATTTTTATATTCTCGCCGCGGTTCTTGAGTTTCATCTTTTTCATGTTGCATTAAATGGCTTTCAATTTGTGTGTGTTGTGTTGCCACAAATGTTTGCTTTTGCAACTTAAATTTTTTTCTCCCAGAGTTGTTAATGTTATTGTGATTCGTTTTTTTTTTTTGCTTCTAAATGTTAATAATACATCTTAAAATTTTTGAGATGGCTTGAGTGTTTTTTGTCCTTTAAGTCCTTTATACTAATTTTCTCCTCAGATTGCTTTAATGCATAGAAAATTCTTTACGTGGTTTTCGTATTCTTATTCCTGAGTTGTAATTTTAGAACAAATTTAATGAATTGTAAATAAGAGGCTTAGGAACCTGATTCTCAAACATAAAAAGAAAATATTTTTAAAAATTTATGAAATTCAATAAAAGTGAAATCTATGCTGATTTTTTCTACAGACTGTGAAATATTAATTTAAAAGTATATTTAGGTTAGGTTGATATGTTGATCAAATCTGAAGAAATACACCTAGGCCACTATCGGGCCTGTTGTGCGCTTCTTTTAATAAAACAAAACTGAATGTATTATTTTTCAATGTTAGTCAGGAATATTATTTCCAGAATGACATCACATGCAAGATACTTGAATCTAACTCTCATCAAAGTCACTCCATAGAATCTTTGTGATTCTACCCACCGTTTCATTATTCCATGAGGCCTTATGGGATTCTCTCACCCATATTTTTAATACAGCTTTTGTGCCGTCGAATGGTTTTGCGTTCGTCAGGTTAACTACCTCGAGCTCCCTTCCTTTTAAAGCTATTACATTCGTCCTTTCGTTGTCGACTACTCTCGAGTGGCCTGGTACCCATATGATGTATGTGTGTGGTAGGCTACCAGGCACGTCCGACGATTGTGTATAACCTGCCAATATGTCCAGTATACATTGATGGCGTGTCCTGTAAACGCTTTTGGCCAGTTCGCCTAAAGAGCCTTTCGGCTATTAGTTAGTAAATTAGTTAGTTAGTTAGTTAGTTAGTTAGTTAGTTAGTTAGTTAGTTAGTTAGTTAGTTAGTTAGTTAGTTAGTTAGTTAGTTAGTTAGTTAGTAGTTAGTTAGTTAGTTAGTTAGTTCGTTAGTTAGTTAGTTAGTTAGTTAGTTAGTAGTTAGTTCGTAGTAGTTAGTTAGTTCGTTCGTTAGTTAGTTAGTTAGTCGTTAGTTAGTTAGTTAGTTCGTTCGTTCGTTAGTTCGTTCGTTCGTTCGTTTGTTCGTTCGTTCGTTCGTTCGTTCGTTCGTTTCGTTCGTTCGTTTCTTCGTTCGTTCGTTGTTTCGTTCGTTCGTTCGTCGTTCGTTCGTTCTTTCGTTCGTTCGTTCGTTCGTTCGTTCGTTCGTTCGTTCGTTCGTTCGTTCTTCGTTCGTTTCGTTCGTTCGTTCGTTCGTTCGTTCGTTCGTTCGTTTTCGTTCGTGTTCGTTCGTCGTTTTCGTTCGTTCGTTCTTTCGTTCGTTCGTTCGTTCGTTCGTTCGTTCGTTCGTGTGTTCGTTCGTTCGTTCGTTCGTTCGTTCGTTCGTTCGTTCGTTTGTTTGAGTTAGTTAGTGTGTTGTTTGTGTTGTTCCATCAAATCCGAAGAAATACACTATTGAAAACTAACTAATAACTGGAGATTACAGAGTTTTAGATACAAATGGATAAATTTCAGAAGGGTGATTTGTATGAGGATCGATCATGCTTATATAAAACTTAGATGTTATATTATTAAAGAAAATAATACTTTGTTTGTTATGGATTATAATAAGCCTCATCCAAAAATATGATTTCCAGCTTTTTTGAAGATCCAGTAATTTAATATTTTTTATCCACAAATTATTTAGTCTTTAAGATCATCCCCACTATAGTGGTTCCGGATATAATAATGCACACAAAGTTTTCGTTTTGTTATTGTTTTCGATTCCGTCTGCTAAATAAAATATTTAATTGATTTAGAGTTAAATAAAAATTGAACATTGTTTGCCATAATTGTACTTCTTTCCATTTGTTCTAAAAAGTTCCTACTTGTAAAAAAATATTCTTAAAAAATTACACACATGTCTTAATACATCGACGATAATGTCATTGCGTTTCAGCGCCAAAAAATGGTGTACATATTATAAATAAATTAAAACAATTAAGAATGTTATATTTGGCTCTATACAGTGTTTCAGAAACCTTTTTTAAATAGTTTGGTATTTTAGGAACTATGGATAGATCGTTAGTAAGATTACATCTGAGGTATTTTCGAGTTGATTTAAAAGTATTCGGCTTCACGTATTGGAGGCTTCCAAAGTTGGTTAGTTTATTAAGTCGCAAAAAATCCATGAAGTCTGCCAAAAATACGCATATGTTCATTAGTGGGTATACTATTTAACTTGGCAATTATAAGCAGTACCTATATGAGTTTACATTTTAAAACGGATCCCCCAAAATTTCAGGGGCGCCGTTATTGGAACTCAAATAAGGGCACTTTGACATATAAAGTTTTTTATACGATTTCAAAGATTTCTATATTTTCTAAAAGTGCTCGTCTATTATTTCACATTATTATGTAATATTTATCTCTTAAATATACAAAGACACCTTTTCGACCAGATTTATTACCAAAAATTTTTTGTTTCTATTCCACTGTTTCGAGAAGTTAATCAATTGGATTTTATTAAATATTGTTTATATCAACGTTTCCCAAATGGGGGTCCGCGGACCCCTAGTTTTCCGTAGTAAAATCCTAGGGGGTCCGCGAAGACGAACGAAAAAAACATGAATAAACAATATTCTTTTATATGTATGTACAAATATCTCCAATTTTTGTGCAATAATCCCAAATTTTTTGGTGACTTTTTGAATTTTATTTTTTCGGTTGTTTATCAGGAAGAAGCTAGGCCCTACAAATTTATTGTATAACTTTTATAAAGTAAAGTATTGTGTGATTTGTAATTTTTATTTCCTGTATATGTACTGAAATAATGGTTTTTATTTCAGAAAAATAATACTCCGCCTTACAATTAAATTAGGGATATTGGTATTCCGGAGTATGAAGTTCAATTCAAAGACAAGCTTATTACAGATTTAAGTTCATCAAATTGTAAGCAAAAGTGTTCTTGTTTGAAAGGACTAAAATTATATATTTTCAAAACAGAGGTGACTCTTTATGCATCTCTTTATAAATATTCCAATCCGACGTGATACACTGATTTTAACTTGATTTTGTCGACCAATACATATTATTAAATTAACATCAGAAAATCCATAGCGTTTCGCGTAAATATGTAGCCAAAAACCGTGAAGTAAAATAATTCGTTGGTATTTTAAAATTCAAATTTAAGTTCCAAATTCACAGTACTTTAACAAAGAGTTCAAATCATATATTATGCGGATAACGCATTCCGCAACAACATAGAAGAAGTCCAACTTTCTTATATTATTTTCCCGAAAACTTAGCTCACTTACTCAGTTCACCCTTTGCAATCGCAACAAATTTTTGAAACGTGACTCCTTAAGCACATGTGACAATATTTGATAAAGAAACCTTTTCGCTACCTTGAAGAAAAATGAACATGAAAGATCTCACGATCATAAAATTAAACATCATGTTAACATATCAACAAAGAAGTCATTCTATCTTCAAAACATGCAATTGAAAACCTATCTGAAATATTATATATTCTCAATGTACGGGAATATTTTATAGATATGACATCTCTACATTTATTAGACCTAGGGATTAATGGACTAGATCAATTTTCGGATGGACAATTATTTAGAACAATAAGATATCAAAATATGTATGGGGGTCCGCGAAATTAAATAAGTTCTTCAAGGGGTCCGCGAAGTAAAAATCGGTGGGAACCGCTGGTTTATATAATAATGCGCATAACTTAGATATCTATTATTTGATTTCGTATTTTATTTAAAGATAACAATACATCGTTAGATTAGTACGAAAACGTAACAAGTCCACTTTTTATAGAAATTGAGATTTTGATGCAGAATGGAAATACACATGATATAATCAAAAAAAATTACCTTTTTTATAATTTAAACATGTACTTTTGATCCGGTATGCAAACGTGCTAAGTCCTCAAAACAATAAAAATATAAGTCCTTACAATTTGCTATTATAAACGCATTAATTAGTCATGTAAAAATAAATATCAATAATTTTGTACTTCAACGTCTAGGAAATAGTGTGTAGTTTGTAAAATCTTCAATTGAGTAAGAAATCATGGAATACTTTTTTAAAATAAAGTAAAACAAGTAAATATGTTAAGTCCTAAAAAAACCGACATAAATATTCAACAGCACTATTTTTAAATTGTTTTACTACCATTATTAAAAAAGGAGAAATCTAAGAAAAAAACTACGTTTAAAGATTTTAAAAATATAAAATACAAGAGAAGTTATGAAGTTTTTTGCTTCTCCTGTAAAATTTTCAAAAGAGGACTTGTTAGGTTTGCGTACTAAGCCAACGATATAGAAATTTGAATTTTCACTAACTTTCTTTAACTTTTATTTTACATTAAGTCTTCTTTCTGGATCATATAAACATTTTATAGGTTAGGTTTTAGAGGCTCGACCTACCGAATTGACATCTATGTTTCTGTGGTTGGTAACGTGGCTAACCAATGACCTGTCAACACGTTGTCTATCAGGTTGTTGTCTATCAGATCTGGGCAAACTTGTATATTTCCTACTGAGTAAGTGTTTTATAGCAAGAGTGAGGGATACTCAGTACAGTACCAATGTCCCCTTCATCGAGGCGGCCAGTTAGAGTTAGGTTATGACATTCAATCTATATGTCGTGTAGATACCTGAGGGAGATCTAATCGCTGGTTTACTGTCAGTACAAATTCTTATATTTCCTCCGTATATCCTATAGTACCTCATCCAGATTATCGCACGTTCGATGGCCGATTTGTCAGCCTAAACGTGTAAATTTAAACATACATCCCTTCTATAATTAGGAATAGAGAAGCCACACCTTAGATTTAGATTTAGATCCATCAGTCTAGATTGAACCCACCAAAATCGAACAATTTTAATCGTTAATATCTACTAAACTAACTGACCAATTAAATGACAAATATATTTTTTGTAATATAAGTATGTAATTACAATTTTATCATTATTGCCATTTTTAATTAAAAATTTTTTAATATTTAGATCTATTATGAACCAACAATAATATTGTATTTTTAATGGAAGTTATAAATAAAAATGACATGAACATATCAAAAGATATTGGTTCAATTTATTATTAAAAGACGAAATACTTAAGTAATCGTTAAATTTATTAAAAAGTTGGACTTTAAAGTAAAAAATGGGTTATTACAGTTATGACCCAAGTTTAGAAACAAAAATTTTTCACGACCCTTTCTCCCGATAACTTAAAAAACTGGTAATTCCCAAGCCTTAATAAAGTAATGTTAGTAAGGCCAAAATTTGTTTATACCCCTAATAAACACCCTGTTTATGCTTATTCATTCGAATATAATAATCAAAAATAAATTAAAAATAATTAATTGTTAATAATCCGCACAAGAGGAAGCAACTAAAATGAACTTGGCCTATTTCTATATCATATTGGTGGTTTTATTAATTTTTAAAATTAATAAAATCTTTGCCAAGGGCCAAATGTATGAATCTAATGGCAAAAGTAAGTATTTTATAGAAACCGATCAAAAGGTACGTAGCAGGATTAATATATCTATAATTTAATACATAGATGTAACTAAATATTGTATTTGTTTTCAGTATCAACAGCAGTTGGAAAAACTTAATGAACGGGCAAAGCTTGTAGAGAGTTTCCAAACAGAAATGAACAAAAAGCAAGGTTTGAAACAGGAAATACAACGTCAACAAGACCTGCAGCAACAAATACACGAAGAGTTGTATATTTTAGAAAACACTCTGCAAAAACTAAACCATGGAGAACTAATTTTGGAAATAAATTTACAAGAGCAACAAAAACTTCAACAGCAACTTCAGCTACAATTGCAAAATATTAAAAAACAAAAGCTAAAGTTCAAAAATGATTCAAAGGCCCAAATTACCAAACAAAAGGTACTTAAACGAGATTTTCAAGATCTACAAAAAGTGCAAGATCTGTTGCAAACTCAAATAAAACATTTAAATGAAGATGAAGAGGAAACCAAGAAACAACTTGAAGACAAACTTCAAAGCGAAACGAAAAAGCAACATAAAATGGAACAAGAAATACAAAATCTAGAAAAAGTGCAGGATCAGCTGCAAGATCAACTTAAACAACTTCAAGCAGAAGAATTAGAAAAATATGAGAAACTTTTTGAAAATTTGCAAAACCAAAAGAAGTGGCAGCAAAAAGACCCAACTTTCAAATATATTCAACCAAATGAATATCAAAATGGAATTATCACAAATTCTCCATACTCACAATCTTCTTTATAAATAGTAATGAAATCCTCTTTATAAATAGTAATGAAAATAGAGTATTTGAAAATCAAACTCTATTAGCAGGCATAGAAATTCAACATCAAATACAACTACAACAATTGGAAAAGGAAAAACAACAAATGGAAGAAGTTATTCAAAAGAAAATAGAAAAGAAAGAGAATATACCAGAACAATTACAAAAGAAACGGGAGTTGCAACAACATTACCAACAGCAATTGGACAAACTTAATGAACAACATTTAGAAATGCTAGTAAAGTTTAAGCTGGAAGATCAAATTAAAGCAGAAGAAACACGAAAATATGAAGAACTTTTTAAAAATTTACAAACGCCAAAACAATTTCAGCCAAAAGACAAAACTATTAACTATATGCAACCAAGTAAATATAAAAATGGAATTATTACAAATTCTGCATACGCCAAATCCACTAATACTTTTATGCAAATAGTGTTTTTTAATAATAAAGTAAAAAGTGTATTCGAAGTTAATAATACGTCAACCGGTTTTTTGCCGTATTAAAAAACCGACTGTTTTCGAATAATTCGACATGTTGAGACGGCATTTTTTTTTTCTTAAATTATATAAAAGGTTTTTGTTAAATTTGTAATAAACAGCATTTTTGTTCATGCTTCACCTATTTGTCAGACTTTATTTCTATACAGAAAAACTCGAAATTTAGAGGGCCTTGATTAAGTTTGTAGAGCCCGGACTAGAACCTATAAAAGGGTACTTTTTGGTACTTATTCGTTCTACAAAAGGTACTTTTTGAATTTTCTAAAATATTGAACCTAAAAACATAAAATTTAGCATGTAGAACCCGGATTAAGTGAGAACACAAAAGGGGAAATTCTGAGTCGATTGATCTATGTCCGTCTGTTTGTCTGTCTATGTAAAACACGCTCACATTAAAACTATGCAAAGGAAATCAACCAAATTCACCCAAAATATTTATTATCATCCTAAGCAGTTTGGTATTGAAAATCAGCAAAATCGGTTCACAAAGTAAAAAGTTCAGACTACATACCTCGAAAAAAGTTAAATTTTTTCTCAGAAGCTAACAAAGATATTTCGAAAGTAGAAATCAATTATGTTCAAAATTATTACAATCGATTCAAAATTTCCCATAGCCCCCATACAAAGGTATATATTCCGGGAAATTAGTTAATAACTCCCACAAATATATAGGTATCAACAAAAAATTGTGTACATGTAAATATAATATAAATAGAAATCATATTACCAACGTAGATCTGTATCGGTCCACAATTGATCATAGCTCCCATGTAAGGTCCACTTCCGTAAATCACTTAAACGCACTTATTTCATTGATAAATAAAACTATTGAGATATAATTCGACACAAATAAATTTTGTCTATATATGAAAAACTATATGAATTTTTTTCCGAATAGGCCCATAATTGGTCATAGCTCCCATATAAGATCCACTTCCAAAATCACTTAAACCGCATATATTTCATTGAATTATAAAGCTATCTGGATAAAATTCGACTTGAATATGTTTTGTGTACAAATAAATCATTCTACCAATTTTTTTCCGGATCATGGTCCACTTCCAAAAATCACTTAAACACACATATTTCATTGTCAATTAAAGCTATCTTGAAAAAAATTGTGCATATGAATCACTCTATTTTTTCCGGATAGGCCCATAATTGGTCATAGCTCCCATATAGGGTCCACTTCCGAAAATCACATAAACGCATATATTTCTTTGAATAATAAAGCTATGGAAATAAAATTCGACTTGAATATGTTATGTGTGCATTCTATTGAATTTTTTTCGGATCGGTTCATAATTTTTATTTCCTATATTTTGTCACTAAAAATCGCTAGCATGATAATAATAATTGGTTTATATATCGTTAAGAAACCTTTCTTACTTTTTACTTACCCAGTGGTTGAAAAAGTATCACCGTGAGATAGGGCTACACGTCAGGTACTCACGTAAAGCACTTCGACATTCTTGTCCATCATATTGTCTATCAAATGCTCATGTTCCAAATCGGCTCTTAGACTGATCATCAGTCACTGATGTGCTAATGCGAACTTATCCATGATTACATATTTCATTGTTTTATATAATTGCTTAACCCAAAAATTCAAACCAAGATATATTTTATTTGTTATAGGGGAATAACACTTTCTGTTGATTACCTCGCACTGATCTTAAATATAAGCAGCATGCTTATGTAAAGAGACGATCGGTGGAAATCGCTTTAAACGAAGTTGTCCACTACATAGGTGCATCCTTTGATAGCAAACTGTATACACTGGCGGTATGCATTGACATCGAAGACGCCTTCAATAAAGTGCATACTGATACTCTTATCCAATCCGTAGACCAGTTTTATGTTGACCGGGTGCTCCGTGACTGCATCAACCACATGCTAAGGAACAGATGGATAAGCTGTGAGATATACGATATAAAGTATTTCGCGGTATACCACAGGGTGGCATTTTATCACCTTTACTCTGGGTTACCACGATTAATAGCCTCCTAAGGACTCTAACCGAGAAAGGATTTAGACCTGTCTACTATGCAGACGATGTTGTAATACTTTTAAAGGGAAAGCATCCAAATTACTTGTGTAGAAGAACTGAGGAGGCTCTAAATACGGCCTTGAGCTGGGCTCAACCGAGAGGCCTCAATGTTAACTTGATGGGATGTGAGTGTGAATTTTATCAAAAAAAAAAAATATTTTTTAACTCAAGAATAAGATTTTTCAATAGTTTTTTGTTTCTTCCAAAAATCACCCTGATGAAGTATACATAGCGATATAAGACCATACAATTCAGCAAAAGTCTAATGAATAACTTAATTTCAATTATAAATTCCGAAAGTATATAATAATTCAGTCCATTTATAGAGCCACTTTTCTGAATTTTCTTTATATTTACGACGCGTGTTTTAATGATGGCTACATTCTTATTAAACCACAAAATTCCTACTCTTTTATCTATCAAACCAGTCAATTTCATCTTAATCTTACCAGTAACAACTAATTAATTAATTTGTTCATTTCCAAATGACTTGAGGCGCGTACATAAATGCCAGTAACAGTTTGAAAGTCAAAATTGAAGCGTTGAAATTCATACCGAACGCAATCCAAGTAACAAATTAAAACAATCAAAATGATGACGACGTGTGCTTTCAGGCAAAAATAAATATTTTTCAGATGTAATAAACATAAAAATTAACGACTAAAAGGATATAAAAGACAGATGCAACCTTGTTTCTCTTCTTGCTTTCTACACAAAATTTCCCAAAGTGAAAGTAACAGATACAACAAAATTTTATAAGCAAAAAAGAGAGCCAGAAAGCTGGGGGAAGTAGACAAATAGTTTAACTCAAACTATAAAATGTTATTTTCCGTTGTTGTGGTTGACATATTAAAATCTGTTTTTATGATTTGAATGTAAGAATTGCAGAAAAGGACCTTTTCTTATGATTTTCATTTACTTTGTGTTTGATGTAAATGAAAACTATATTTGTACATAAAAGAAAATGTAAAAGAAATTTCATGAATCTTGGTATAATTGTCGAAAACTAGATATCAAAATATTAGTATTAAATTTTTTTTACTGCCTCAATACGATTCATAGCCATCTCTTGTTGTATTGAATTGCAAATTATGTCTTTAATGATTTGCAAGCCATGCACATGGTCGGATTGGGTCTATAATTAAAATTACTGACCGATCATTAATGATTTTGAACGTTGGGCAAGCATGTAATTAGAGGCAGTAAGTTACATTTACTTCTTTTGATTTCTTATTTCGTCCTTTTAGTAACCATTGAATTTCATTGTCTAAAGATATTTGTGCAATAATGCTTCAATAACTTTTCTTTTCTTGTTTATAAGATTTTTGTTATTTTATAATTGATCAAATGATTGACATTCAGTAAATTTCTTTGTTTCAATAAAATGCATTACATTGAGTTAGCTTCTTATAACCTTTGTCAAAGTTTTATCTTTTGAGTAAATTTATTTTCGCCAAAAAAAAAATTATAGAATAAAATGAACTTGAGTTTGTAAAAAACTTTAGCTTTTGGATAAAGTTGTTTTTGGTAGTAAGTAATTGATATTGTTTAGATGCAATCATTTGGAAAACATTAAAAAGCATACCATAATACCCAATAAACAATTACTTTAAAATAAAAGGAAGTTCAATAAATTGAAAAAAAAAAAACAATTTTAATTTCCGATTATTATCGTTCATTCCAAATCTATATATATATGAAAAAGAGTAGCGTTACTGACTGATAGAATCATGAAATTTTGACAGTAGATGTGTTTTTGGTTATCTACTAAGGAGGGATTTTTGAAAATTTGTATATTTAGGGGTAAAAAAGGTGAAGAAATGGGTAAAACAGGCTTTCTTAATTATCTTACCTAATATTAGTGATACAAGAAAAATTTTAAATGCACCTGTATCTACTCTTGAAATAAGCAGATGGGTGTCTGGTACTTTTTTTAAATTCGTACTTTTAAGGGGTGAAAATGTGTAACAAATGTGATTTTGGTACCTTTATAACTTTTTAACTAATAAACAAAATAAAATGTTTTTAAATATTTTAAATATATCTGACAAAATTAGGAGACACCTATTTCGTACTTTTTTAAAATTCAGTCCTTTTTAGGTGTAAAAGGAAAAAAACTGTATTTTTGTTACTTTTTTTTTAGCACATTAAGAAAACTTTTTCGATTTATAGAAGTATTCCTATTGAATTGCGGACTAACTCTATAATATTTATTTCACTGTAGAAAAAAGTACCAAAAAGGGGGAAAACGGGAAATTTAATTTTATTCAAACTCATTGAGCCAATTTTTATAAAATTTAAAAAAGTATTGGTATATTATTTTGGAATTCGAGTACTAATGCCTATATAGGACCAAATTCGAGTATATTGTTTGGTACTTTTTGAAAGCACAATTTTTTGGGAACAAATAAATGCAGATTTGAATCGTTTGAGTTTTATCTGTGATATATAGATTTAAATACGGAACATTTTGCAAAATTAATTCTCAAAAAAGTATATTTCTAAGCGAAAGGGGGAAAAATTGTACTTCATATTTTTATTAGTACTTTCCACTAAGGTACAATTTATTCCACTTTTGGTACTATTTCTTTCTTCAAATGATACTCTTTGTATGTTCTATAATATGATTTCAAAACACATGATTATTAAACATACACTGTCCTCATTGAATAAGATTCTTTAATGGTACTTTTTGAATTTTTTAAAATATTCAACCTGGGAACATAAATTTTAACATACTGAATAATATTCTGTAAGTGGAAACTCATTGGTACTTTTCAATTCTTCAAATGGTACCTTTTGGATTCTCTATAATGGTTAACCGGAGCACATGACACACGGCCCTTATTAAATGAGAATTTAATTGTACTTTTTCGTTTTTCCGATGGTACTTTTTGATATTTTTACGATTTTGAACATAAAAATATAAAATTTAAAATGTAGGGACTTTAGTGAATTACAATCTACTAAAAGGAACTTTTGGTACTTTTTCATTCATCAAATTATATATTTTAAATTGTATATAATATTGAACACAGAATTTTTGATTAAATGAGATTGTATAAGAGATATTTTAGAGTAAATTTTTTTTAAATAGTATTTTCGAAATTTTCTATAATTTGGAAGCTAAACGAATGAAACTAAAAATACAAGCTTCTTCCTGAATTCGAATTTATTTATACTATATGTACATGAAATCTGCTAATCGAATTATATATACATAAATATTATCTACTATGGTTTACGAGTTATTTGACCAACCAAATATCTCCTGATTTTTTTTGAAACCTTGTCACGATCAAAAGATATGGGTATATTGATTCTCTCATTCTATTTATAACACATCGAAATATTGGTCATATACTTACGAAAGTATATACATATATAAAAGCTCTGAATCTTTTATTAGATTCTAATAAAATCTATTTAGGTCCGTCTGTCTGTTGAAAATACGATAAGTTTTATGTTGTAGAAGGTCCCCTTCAAAATATGACTTTAGCGTTCCTAACTGACTTAAACATACAAGTAAACTGATGAAATTTGATATGTACAAGTTTTTTATTATATGAACCAAAATCTCTCTAACATTTTATAAGGTTCGGCCCATAGGTTACCCTATTCGCGATATAACCACTCTTTCAGAAAACGACTTTATTGTCAATAAATCGTTTAAAAATCAAGATATTAAAGATAATTGGATAAAAAAATTGTTGTTATTAGGAATTTGTCACTTTCTCAAATTCCGAAGACTTTGGACCATAATTTTCCTAAGTCACTATAAAAGGACCTTCTTCTAAAAATTACCCTGATCCTTATCACAACAATCGCAACCTTAACTGGGTAAAACTTAATCTTTCTTTACTAATTGGACTATCGACTATCGCATATACATACATACATGTACATATGCAAACGTACATATGTATTTATATGGACAATTTCGTGTCAAGTGACCATACTTTTAAAATCGCTGTCTTTCGACTTTGATGATATTTGTACCAACGTTAGTACTATTGAATAGTAGGTCAGAAACAAGTTTTCAGCTCTATCGGTCAAGTACTGGCGGACTTAGAGGGGGTTAAATTTGGACATTTTGGTCATCCACGGTTTTATTGAAATTAGTTTAACTTTTCACCTATTGGTCCTACCGAAAGGCTGAATTTGTTTCTAGCCTACTATCCAATAGTACTAACCTTGGTGTATATTTCATCTAAATCGATTTTTTGAGTTGGGTCACATGACATTAAATTGCCCAAATGTATATTTAATTTTATAAAATACTGTATTTTAGCGGTTCGAAAATTTAATATAAAAGCTGGATTATGTTTCCTTCCATGATTTATACTTTATGACAGTATTGCAAAATAAGCAATATTATTTTGAAAAGAAAAAAAATAATATTTCCATAATTTTTCCTGTTTACTTAAAAAAATTCTAAAACTTCATCTACATATGCCAGACACACAGATATGAAAGTTTGCTCCCAGCCATTCTACTATCATGACTTTTATAATCTTGACCAACAATAACAACAATAGTAAATGCATTAGTGTGCACTTTCACCCAAAATCTAAGGAAACTAATAAAAAAAAGAAATTGAATGGAAAGTTTTGAAAATAAACAGTCAATATTTATTTCAGTGATCAGCACTGTTAGCCAGCAGAAGTTCTTTAATTTCACACTACAGAAATGTCCTAAAATCAAAATTATGTCTGCAGCATGTACTCTTTATGCCGTCCATTACTTCAACTCCTTATACATACATACAGTCACATGTGCTTAGAACTTTTGTTATGGACATTAATGAATTTTCAATAAAGTTTATTTTCGTATAGAAGGAAGTTTTGTTTGTTGTTCTTTTGTGCTGAAACTAGAAAACAAACAACAGCTTCGAAATAGTTCCCAGACTAATTTTATTTACAAATTATGATTTATTGGCTTTTAATTTACTTACTGCTGGTTGTTGATTGTATAGAAAATAAAGGAAAGAAAGTAAAATTTAAATAATTTAATTGAAAATAGAATTATAATTTAATGTAAAATAGAATAAAAAAGAATTTCACTGGAAGAATTAATTGGTTGGTTAGTTAGTAAGTTAATTTAAAGTTAAAGTTAGTTAATAAAAACAAACAAACAACTAACTAACTAACTAACTAACTAACTAACTAACTAACTAACTAACTAACTAACTACTAACTAACTAACTACTAACTAACTAACTAACTAACTAACTAACTACTAACTAACTAACTAACTAACTAACTAACTAACTAACTAACTAACTAACTAACTAACTAACTAACTAACTAACTAACTAACTAACTAACTAACTAACTAACTAACTAACTAACTAACTAACTAACTAACTAACTAACTAACTAACTAACTAACTAACTAACTAACTAACTAACTAACTAACTAACTAACTAACTAACTAACTAACTAACTAACTAACTAACTAACTAACTAACTAACTAACTAACTAACTAACTAACTAACTAACTAACTAACTAACTAACTAACTAACTAACTAACTAACTAACTAACTACTAACTAACTAACTAACTAACTAACTAACTAACTAACTAACTAACTAACTAACTAACTAACTAACTAACTAACTAACTAACTAACTAACTAACTAACTAACTAACTAACTAACTAACTAACTAACTAACTAACTAACTAACTAACTAACTAACTAACTAACTAACTAACTAACTAACTAACTAACTAACTAACTAACTAACTAACTAACTAACTAACTAACTAACTAACTAACTAACTAACTAACTAACTAACTAACTAACTAACTAACTAACTAACTAACTAACTAACTAACTAACTAACTAACTAACTAACTAACTAACTAACTAACTAACTAACTAACTAACTACTAACTAACTAACTAACTAACTAACTAACTAACTAACTAACTAACTAACTAACTAACTAACTAACTAACTAACTAACTAACTAACTAACTAACTAACTACTAACTAACTAACTAACTAACTAACTACTAACTAACTAACTAACTAACTAACTAACTAACTAACTAACTAACTAACTAACTAACTAACTAACTAACTAACTAACTAACTAACTAACTAACTAACTAACTAACTAACTAACTAACTAACTAACTAACTAACTAACTACTAACTAACTAACTAACTAACTAACTAACTAACTAACTAACTAACTAACTAACTAACTAACTAACTAACTAACTAACTAACTAACTAACTAACTAACTAACTAACTAACTAACTAACTACTAACTAACTAACTAACTAACTAACTAACTAACTAACTAACTAACTAACTAACTAACTAACTACTAACTAACTAACTAACTAACTAACTAACTAACTAACTAACTAACTAACTAACTAACTAACTAACTAACTAACTAACTAACTAACTAACTAACTAACTAACTACTAACTAACTAACTAACTAACTAACTAACTAACTAACTAACTAACTAACTAACTAACTAACTAACTAACTAACTAACTAACTAACTAACTAACTAACTAACTAACTAACTAACTACTAACTAACTAACTAACTAACTAACTAACTAACTAACTAACTAACTAACTAACTAACTAACTAACTAACTAACTAACTAACTAACTAACTAACTAACTAACTAACTAACTAACTACTAACTAACTACTAACTAACTAACTAACTAACTAACTAACTAACTAACTAACTAACTAACTAACTAACTAACTAACTAACTAACTAACTAACTAACTAACTAACTAACTAACTAACTAACTAACTAACTAACTAACTAACTAACTAACTAACTAACTAACTAACTAACTAACTAACTAACTAACTAACTACTAACTAACTAACTAACTAACTAACTATACTAACTAACTAACTAACTACTAACTAACTAACTAACTAACTAACTAACTAACTAACTAACTAACTAACTAACTAACTAACTAACTACTAACTAACTAACTACTAACTAACTAACAACTAAACTACTACTTAACTAACTAACTAACTACGAAGTCTATAGTCTATAGTCAGTGTATGTGTAGTCTATATAGTTCTAGCTATAGTCAATTCTAAGTCTAGTCTTATAGTCTATCTATAGTCTAGTCTATATCGAGTCTATAGTCTAGTCTATAGTCAGTCCATAGTCTAGTCTAGAGTCTAGTTAGGGGTAGTCTAGTCTATGTCTATCTATAGTCCTAGTCTATAGTCTAGTCTATAGTCTAGTCTATAGTCTAGTCTATAGTCTAGTCTATAGTCTAGTCTATAGTCTAGTCTATAGTCTAGTCTATAGTCTAGTCTATAGTCTAGTCAGTAGTCTAGTCTATAGTCTAGTCTATAGTCTAGTCTATAGTCTAGTCTATAGTCTAACTATCTAACTAACTAACTAACTAACTACTAACTAACTACTAACTAACTAACTAACTAACTAACTAACTAACTAACTAACTACTAACTAACTAACTAACTAACTAACTAACTAACTAACTAACTAACTAACTAACTAACTAACTAACTAACTAACTAACTAACTAACTAACTACTAACTAACTAACTAACTAACTACACTAACTAACTAACTAACTAACTAACTAACTAACTAACTAACTACTAACTAACTAACTAACTAACTACTAACTAACTAACTAACTAACTAACTAACTAACTAACTAACTAACTAACTAACTAACTAACTAACTAACTAACTAACTAACTAACTAACTAACTAACTAACTAACTAACTAACGAACTAACTAACTAACTAACTAACTAACTAACTAACTAACTAACTAACTAACTAACTAACTAACTAACTAACTAACTAACTAACTAACTAACTAACTAACTAACTACTAAATACTAACTAACTAACTAACTAACTAACTACTAACTAACTAACTAACTAACTAACTAACTAACCAACTAACTAACTACCTAACTAACCACTAACTAACTAACTACTAACTAACTAACTAACTAACTAACTAACTAACTAACTAACTAACTAACTAAACTAACTAACTAACTAACTAACTAACTAACTAACTAACTAACTAACTAACTAACTAACTAACTAACTAACTAACTAAACTAACTAACTAACTAACTAACTAACTAACTAACTAACTAACTAACTAACTACTAACTAACTAACTAACTAACTAACTAACTAACTAACTAACTAACTAACTAACTACTAACTAACTAACTAACTAACTAACACTAACTAACTAACTAACTAACTAACTAACTAACTAACTAACTAACTAACTAACTAACTAACTAAGTCTAGTCTAGTCTATAGTCTAGTCTATAGTCTAGTCTATAGTCTAGTCTATAGTCCTAGTCTATAGTCTATCTATAGTCTAGTCTATAGTCTAGTCTATAGTCTAGTCTATAGTCTAGTCTATAGTCTAGTCTATAGTCTAGTCTATAGTCTAGTCTATAGTCTAGTCTGTATCTAGTCTATGTCTAGTCTATAGTCTAGTCTATAGTCTAGTCTATAGTCTAGTCTATAGTCTAGTCTATAGTCTAGTCTATAGTCTAGTCTACTAACTAACTAACTAACTAACTAACTAACTACTAACTAACTAACTAACTACTAACTAACTAACTAACTAACTAACTAACTAACTAACTAACTAACTAACTAACTAACTAACTAACTAACTAACTAACTAACTAACTAACTAACTAACTAACTAACTAACTAACTACTACTAACTAACTAACTAACTCCTAACTACTAACTAACTACTAACTACTAACTAACTAACTAACTAACTAACTACTCTACTACTAAACTAACTAACTAACTAACTAACTAACTAACTACTAACTACTAACTACTAACTAACTAACTAACTAACTAACTAACTCACTAACTAACTAACTAACTAACTACTAACTAACTAACTAACTACTAACTACTAACTAACTAATACTAACTAACTAACTAACTACTAACTAACTAACTAACTAACTACACACTAACTAACTCTAACTACTAACTAACTAACTAACAACTAACTAACTAACTAACTAACTAACTAACGACTAACTAACTAACTAACTAACTAACTCACTAACTAACTAACTAACTAACTAACTAACTACAAACTAACTAACTAACTAACTAACTAACTAACATAACTAACTAACTAACTAACACTAACTACTAACTAACTAACTAACTAACTACTAACTAACTAACTAACTAACTAACTAACTAACTACTAACTAACTAACTAACTAATCTATATCTAGTCTATAGTGTAGTCTATATAGTCTAGTCTATAGTCTAGTCTATAGTCTATCTATATAGTCTAGTCTATAGTCTAGTCTATAGTCTAGTCTATAGTCTAGTCTATAGTCTAGTCTATAGTCTAGTCTATAGTCTAGTCTATAGTCTAGTCTATAGTCTAGTCTATAGTCTAGTCTATAGTCTAGTCTATAGTCTAGTCTATAGTCTAGTCTATAGTCTAGTCTATAGTTTAGTCTATAGTCTAGTCTATAGTCTAGTCTATAGTCTAGGGTATAGTCTAGGGTATAGTCTAGTCTATAGTCTAGGGTATAGTCTAGGGTATCTATAGTCTAGTCTATAGTCTAGTCTATAGTCTAGTCTATAGTCTAGTCTATAGTCTAGTCTATAGTCTAGTCTATAGTCTAGTCTATAGTCTAGTCTATAGTCTAGTCTATAGTCTAGTCTATAGTCTAGTCTATAGTCTAGTCTATAGTCTAGTCTATAGTCTAGTCTATAGTCTAGTCTATAGTCTAGTCTATAGTCTGTCTATAGTCTAGTCTATGTCTAGTCTATATCTAGTCTATAGTCTAGTCTATAGTCTAGTCTATAGTTCTAGTCTATAGTCTAGTCCATAGTCTAGTCTATAGTCTAGTCTATAGTCTAGTCTATAGTCTAGTCTATAGTCTAGTCTAATAGTCTAGTCTATAGTCTAGTATATAGTCTAGTCTATAGTCCTAGTCTATAGACTAGTCTATATCCAGTCTATAGTCTAGTCTATAGTCTAGTCTATAGTCTATCTATAGTCTAGTCTATAGTCTAGTCCTATAGTCTAGTCTATAGTCTAGTCTATAGTCTAGTCTATAGTCTAGTCTATAGTCTAGTCTATAGTCTAGTCTATATTCTAACTAACTAACTAACTAACTACTAACTAACTACTAACTAACTAACTAACTAACTAACTAACTAACTAACTAACTAACTAACTAACTAACTAACTAACTACTACTAACTAACTACTAACTAACTAACTAACTAACTAACAACTAACTAACTAACTAACTAACTAACTAACTACTAACTAACTAACTAACTAACTACTACTAACTAACTAACTAACTACTAACTAACTAACTAACTAACTAACTAACTAACTAACTACTAACTAACTACTAACTAACTAACTAACTACTAACTAACTAACCTAACTAACTACTAACTACTAACTACTACTAACTAACTACTACTAACTAACTAACTAACTAACTAACAACTACTAACTATAACTAACTAACTAACTAACTAACTACTAACTAACTAACTAACTAACTACTAACTAACTAACTAACTAACTACTACTAACTACTAACTCTAACTAACTAACTAACTAACTAACGAACTACTACTAACTAACTAACTAACTACTAACTAACTACTAACTAACTAACTACCTAACTAACTAACTACTAACACTAACTAAACTAACTACTAACTAACTAACTAACTACTAACTAACTAACTAACTAACTAACTAACTAACTAACTACTAACTAACTAACTACTAACTAACTAACTAACTAACTAACTAACTACTACTACTAACTACTAAACTAACTAACTAACTACTCAACTCACTAACTAACTAACTACTAACTAACTAACTAATACTAACTACTACTAACTAACTACTAACTAACTAACTACTAACTAACTACGAACTAACTACTAACTAACTACTAACTACTAACTAACTAACTAACTAACTAACTAAACTAACTACTAACTACTAACTAACTAACTAACTAACTACTAACTAACTAACTAACTACTACTAACTAACTACTACTAACTAACTAACTAACTAACTAACTAACTAACTAACTAACTAACTAACTACTAACTAACTAACTAACTACTACTAACTAACTACTAACTCTAACTACTACTAACTAACTAACTAACTAACTAACTAACTAACTAAGTCTATAGTTCTAGTCTATAGTCTAGTCTATCTAGTCTATAGTCCTAGTCTATAGTCTAGTCTAGTCTAGTCTATAGTCTCTATAGTCTAGTCTATAGTCTAGTCTATAGTCTAGTCTATAGTCTAGTCTATAGTCTAGTCTATAGTCTAGTCTACAGTCTAGTCTATAGTCTAGTCTATAGTCTAGTCTATAGTCTAGTCTATAGTCTAGTCTATAGTCTCTAGTCTATAGTCTAGTCTATAGTCTAGTCTATAGTCTAGTCTATAGTCTAGTCTATAGTCTAGTCTATAGTCTAGTCTATAGTCTAGTCTATAGTCTAGTCTATAGTCTAGTCTATAGTCTAGTCTATAGTGTAGCCTATAGTCTAGTCTATAGTCTAGTCTATAGTCTAGTCTATAGTCTAGTCTATAGACTAGTCTATAGTCTAGTCTATAGTGTAGCCTATAGTCTAGTCTATAGTCTAGTCTATAGTCTAGTCTATAGTCTAGTCTATAGTCTAGTCTATAGTCTAGTCTATAGTCTAGTCTATAGTCTAGTCTATAGTCTAGTCTATAGTCTAGTCTATAGTCTAGTCTATAGTCTAGTCTATAGTCTAGTCTATAGTCTATCTATAGTCTAGTCTATAGTCTAATCTATAGTCTAGTCTATAGTCTAGTCTATAGTCTAGTCTATAGTCTAGTCTATAGTCTAGTCTAAAGTCTAGTCTATAGTCTAGTCTATAGTCTAGTCTATAGTCCAGTCTATAGTCTAGTCTATAGTCTAGTCTATAGTCTAGTCTATAGTCTAGTCTATAGTCTAGTCTATAGTCTAGTCTATAGTCCAGTCTATAGTCTAGTCTATAGTCTAGTCTATATAGTCTAGTCTATAGTCTAGCCTATAGTCTAGTCTATAGTCTAGTCTATAGTCTAGTCTATAGTCTAGTCTATAGTCCAGTCTATAGTCTAGTCTATAGTCTAGTCTATATAGTCTAGTCTATAGTCTAGTCTATAGTCTAGTCTATAGTCTAGTCTATATAGTCTAGTCTATAGTCTAGTCTATAGTCTAGTCTATAGTCCTAGTCCTATAGTCTAGTCTATAGTATCTAGTCTATAGTCTAGTCTATAGTCCTAGTCTATAGTCTAGCCTATAGTCTAGTCTATAGTCTAGTCTATAGTCTAGTTCTATCGTCCTAGTCTACAGTCTAGTCTATAGTCTAGTCATATGTCTAGTCTATAGTTCTAGTCTATAGTCTAGGTCTATAGTCCTTAAGAGTCTTAGTCCTATAGTCTAGTCCTATAGCTAGTCTAAGTCGAGTCTATCTAGTCTATAGTCTATCTATAGGTCTAGTCTATAGTCTAGGACTATAGGTCTAGTCTATCTAGTCTATGTCTAGTCTATAGTCTAGTCTAAAGTCTAGTCTATAGTCTAGTCTATAGTCTAGTCTATAGTCCAGTCTATAGTCTCCAGTTCTATAGTCTAGTCTATAGTCTTAGTCTATAGTCTAGTCTATAGGTCTAGTCTATAGTCTAGTCTATAGTCCAGTCTATAGTCTAGTCTATAGTCTAGTCTATATAGTTAGTCTATAGTCTAGCCTATAGTCTAGTCTATAAGTCTAGTCCTATAGTCCTACGTCCTATAGGTCCTAGTCTATAGTCCAGTCTATAGTCTAGTCTATAGTCTAGTCTATATAGTCTAGTCTATAGTCTAGTCTATAGTCTAGTCTATAGTCTAGTCTATAGTCTAGTCTATAGTCTAGTCTATAGTCTAGTATATTAGTCTAGTAGCTCATAGTCTATATTAGTCTATAGTCTAGTCTATAGTCTAGTCTATAGTCTAGTCTATAGTCTAGTCTATAGTCTAGTCTATAGTCTAGTCTATAGTCTAGTCTATAGTCTAGTCTTTAGTCTAGTCTTAGTCTAGTCTAGTCTAGTATCGTCTAGTCTATAGTCTAGGGTATAGTCTAGTCTATAGTCTAGGGTATAGTCTAGGGTATAGTCTAGGGTATAGTCTAGTCTATAGTCTAGTCTATAGTCTAGTCTATAGTCTAGTCTATAGTCTAGTCTATAGTCTAGTCTATAGTCTAGTCTATAGTCTAGTCTATAGTCTAGTCTATAGTCTAGTCTATAGTCTAGTCTATAGTCTAGTCTATAGGTCTAGTCTATAGATCTAGTCTATAGTCTAGTCTATAGTATAGTCTATAGTCTAGTCTATAGTCTAGTCTTATAGTCTATAGTCTATAGTATAGTCTATAGTCTAGTCTATAATCTAGTCTATAGTCTAGTCTATAGGTCTAGTCTATAGGTTCTAGTCTATAGTCTAGTCATAGTCTAATCTATAGTCTAGTCTATAGTCTAGTCTATAGTCTAGTCTATAGTCTAGTCTATAGTTAGTCTATAGTCTAGTCTATAGTCTAGTCTCGTCTATAGTCTAGTCTATAGTCTAGTCTATAGTCTAGTCTATAGTCTAGTCTGTAGTCTAATCTATAGTCTAGTCTATTAGTCTAGTCTATAGTCTAGTCTATAGTCAGTCTATAGTCTAGTCTATAGTCTAGTCTATAGTCTAGTCTATAGTCTAGTCTATGTCTAGTCTATAGTCTAGTCATAGTCTAGTCTATAGTCTGTCTAAGTCTGTCTATAGTCTAGTCTAGTCTAGTCTATAGTCTAGTCTATAGTCTAGTCTATAGTCTAGTCTATAGTCTAGTCTATAGTCTAGTCTATAGTCTAGTCTATAGTCTAGTCTATAGTCTAGTCTATAGTCTAGTCTATAGTCCTAGTCTATAGTCTAGTCTAGTCTATAGTCATAGTCTAGTAGTCTAGTCTATAGTCTAGTCTATAGTCTAGTCTATAGTCTAGTCTATAGTCTAGTCTATAGTCTAGTCTATAGTCCTAGTCTATAGTCTAGTCTATAGTCTAGTCTAGAGTCCTAGTCTAGAGTCTAGTCTATAGTCTAGTCTAGAGTCTAGTCTATAGTCTAGTCTATAGTCTAGTCTAGAGTCTAGTCTATAGTCTAGTCTATAGTCTAGTCTATAGTCTAGTCTATAGTCTAGTCTATAGTCCTAGTCTATAGTCTAGTCTATAGTCTAGTCTATAGTCTAGTCTATAGTCTAGTCTATAGTCTAGTCTATAGTCTAGTCTATAGTCTAGTCTATAGTCTAGCTATAGTTTAGTCTATAGTCTATTGTATAAAAAAATAATAAAAATTGTATATAGTAACGTACTTTGATTTATGAGTTGGTTGGTAACTAGTGGATACCAATGTTCTGTTATAATTTTTTGTCTAAAAGATTTAATTCAAAATTCTACTTTTGGATTTCTTACGCAGTTTTAAGTTTAAGCGTAAAGGAGTATTTATTGTTAACCTAACTCCTGTGGATCGAAGAGAACGACACTGAAGTTGATGGACCGATAGAAGAACGGTTGTTTAAAGCCTACAGTGAACGAAACTATACACAGTAACATATGCTTTAATTCATTGTATAGTTGCTTAAAGAAAGTACATAGAAGTATGAGTAAATGAATATAAAGGTGGTGGCATTTGTCTGAAATTTCTATCGATACAAAAGTACAGTTATGTGTTATGTATACAGAGAGATTGTGATGCCTCCTGTTGCCATATAGATAAAAGTTGAATGAAGAAGATGGAAAAAAAACAATCCTTGCAACTTCCGCATGACCAAAAATTGACCAAATATCAAAAATTCAAAAAACACACACGTATAGCAGGGTTAAAGTCATTGCAAAAAATAAATCAGACAAAAAGTATGCAAATATATTTGTGCAGCAATTGTTTCGTGTTCTAGAGAAGAATAGGGGTTGTTTTTTATTCAATTTCCAGGAGGTTTACGTAAAACAAGTGACCAACATTTGTGTTAAGGGTTTAATTTTTGCAATGTTTGCAACTGATGTTTAGAATTTTAAAATTTAAAGTGCAAATTTTTTTTGTTTGTTTCCAAACTTGTTGTTTGCTTATTGACCTTGAAAAGCGGCTTATCTGAAAAAAAAAACACAGAAACAAAAGTACCGGAAATAACTTAAAAACATCCCTGTTATACATTTATTTGGCTAAATTCAATTTAATGGCTGTATTTTGCATGCCACTCAAGTCCTTTAAAACTAAATCCAGTTGGCAAATAAAAAAATAAAAAAAAAATAAAGGACTTAACCCTTCTTATAATTTGGCAAATCTCACATTTGCAAATCATATTTATCCCTTTTCTCTTCTTTTGGCCACCGCACCATTTTGCTTTTGTTGCAAATAATAAATTTTTAAATTTTGTAATTTAAAGAAACAAATGTTTATATTTTGCTGTGCTATAAACTCCTCATACACTTGAGAATGTGTTTTTGGTTTAAAAGATTTATCTGCAGATTACTCTGTTTTTATTATTTTACCTCCTCAACAATTGTTGTCATACATTAAGCCTATTTTAGCGATTTATTTTGTGATATAAATCCTAAACCTATTTGCTAAATATTGTTTGACTTATGGGCCGATTTTATTTTTTCTTTTTTTAGTTTCCAATTGTTTATTTTTTGTTACGGTATTGATTTCATTGATTTTTATTTGTAGTTGAATGAAAGAATTGAAAAATTAAAAGGAAATTTGCATATTTGATTGATTGCTGTTTGATATGTTCACATGGCAGCAATATCTAGTTCATTTAAAGTTAATTTTAAAAACATTATTTGTTTTCAAAACCATATGTATGCATTTGTTAGCAATTTGATATAAGATCTGCAAGTATATGGTGGATATATTGGTCGTAAATAAGTGCTCATGAAAGTATAACTAACTAACTACTAACTAACTAACTAACTAACTACTAACTAACTAACTAACTAACTAACTAACTACTAACTAACTAACTAACTAACTAACTAACTAACTAACTAACTAACTAACTAACTAACTAACTAACTAACTAACTAACTAACTAACTAACTACTAACTAACTAACTAACTAACTAACTACTAACTAACTAACTAACTAACTAACTAACTAACTAACTAACTAACTAACTAACTAACTAACTACTAACTAACTAAAACTAACTAACTAACTAACTAACTACTAACTACTAACTAACTAACTACTAACTAACTAACTATAACTAACTAACTAACTAACTAACTAACTAACTAACTAACTAACTAACTAACTAACTAACTAACTAACTAACTACTAACTAACTAACTAACTAACTAACTAACTAACTACTAACTAACTAACTAACTACTAACTAACTAACTAACTAACTAACTAACTAACTAACTAACTAACTAACTAACTAACTAACTAACTAACTAACTAACTAACTAACTAACTAACTAACTAACTAACTAACTAACTAACTAACTAACTAACTAACTAACTAACTAACTAACTAACTAACTACTAACTAACTAACTAACTAACTAACTAACTAACTAACTAACTAACTAACTACTAACTAACTACTAACTAACTAACTAACTAACTAACTAACTAACTACTAACTAACTAACTAACTAACTAACTACTAACTAACTAACTAACTAACTAACTAACTAACTAACTAACTAACTAACTAACTAACTAACTAACTAACTAACTAACTAACTAACTAACTAACTAACTAACTAACTAAACTAACTAACTAACTAACTAACTAACTAACTAACTACTACTAACTAACTAACTAACTAACTAACTAACTACTAACTAACTAACTAACTAACTAACTAACTAACTAACTAACTAACTAACTAACTAACTAACTAACTAACTAACTAACTAACTAACTAACTACTAACTAACTAACTAACTAACTAACTAACTAACTAACTAACTAACTAACTAACTAACTAACTAACTAACTAACTAACTAACTAACTAACTACTAACTAACTAACTAACTAACTAACTAACTAACTAACTACTAACTAACTAACTAACTAACTAACTAACTAACTAACTAACTAACTAACTAACTACTAACTAACTAACTAACTAACTAACTAACTAACTAACTAACTAACTAACTAACTAACTAACTAACTAACTACTACTAACTAACTAACTAACTAACTAACTAACTAACTAACTAACTAACTACTACTAACTAACTACTAACTAACTAACTAACTAACTAACTAACTAACTAACTAACTAACTAACTACTAACTAACTAACTAACTAACTAACTAACTAACTAACTAACTAACTAACTAACTAACTAACTAACTAACTAACTAACTAACTAACTAACTAACTAACTAAACTAACTAACTAACTAACTAACTAACTAACTAACTAACTACTAACTAACTAACTAACTAACTAACTAACTAACTAACTAACTAACTAACTAACTAACTACTAACTAACTAACTAACTAACTAACTAACTAACTAACTAACTACTAACTAACTAACTAACTAACTACTAACTAACTAACTAACTAACTAACTAACTAACTAACTAACTAACTAACTAACTAACTAACTAACTAACTAACTAACTAACTAACTAACTAACTAACTAACTAACTAACTAACTAACTAACTAACTAACTAACTAACTAACTAACTAACTAACTAACTAACTAACTAACTACTAACTAACTAACTAACTAACTAACTAACTAACTAACTACTAACTAACTAACTAACTAACTACTAACTAACTAACTAACTAACTAACTAACTAACTAACTAACTAACTAACTAACTAACTAACTAACTAACTAACTAACTAACTAACTACTAACTAACTAACTAACTAACTAACTAACTAACTAACTAACTAACTAACTAACTAACTAACTACCTAACTAACTAACTAACTAACTAACTAACTAACTAACTAACTCCTAACTAACTAACTAACTACTAACTAACTAACTAACTAACTAACTAACTAACTAACTAACTACTAACTAACTAACTCTAACTAACTACTAACTAACTAACTAACTAACTACTAACTAACTAACTAACTAACTACTAACTAACTAACTAACTAACTACTAACTAACTAACTAACTAACTAACACTAACTAATACTAACTAACTAACTAACTAACTAACTAACTAACTAACTAACTAACTAACTAACTAACCTAACTACTAACTAACTAACTAACTAACTACTAACTAACTAACTACTAACTAACTAACTAACTAACTAACTAACTAACTAACTACGAACTAACTAATAAGCAACTAACTAAATAACTAACTAACTAACTAACTACTAACTAACTAACTACTACTAACTAACTAACTAACTAACTAACTAACTACTAACTAACTACTAACACTAACTAAACTAACTAACTAACTAACTAACTAACTACTAACTAACTAACTACGAACTAACTAACTAAACTAACTAACAACTAACTAACTAACTACTAACTAACTAACTAACTAACTACTAACTAACTAACTAACTAACTAACTAACTAAACTAACTAACTAACTAACTAACTACCTAACTAACTAACTAAACTAACTAACTAACTAACTAACTAACTAACTAACTACTAACGAACTAACTAACAACTAACTAACTAAGCTAAACTAACTAACTAACTCACTTACTAGGGTAATTATGAAAATAGACTACTTTATCCATGGAAATTCGACACAAATAGTAGATTTTTCAATACCGGTCATCGATTTCAATTCACATAAGAAACTACTTATTTGGACTTGGATTTCATAAATGGCTTAAAAAATAATAGTATTGGAAAGATTGGTACAGACAAGTTTTATCAGAACCAAAATATACTATCTATCAAATCACGTCTGTAATTACCCCTATTCTCTCTGACGAAAATTAGTTTCGTTATTAGTTTTTCAGAAATGAATTACTAATTTAAATTCTGATGAGCTCAGTCCACGCTTGATTCAATTACAAAAATTCATAAATTTACGACAAATGTTTTGATGATGGCTTTATAAAAGTTTTGTATTCCCAAAATATCATTTAAAGTACAAGTGAAGGTATACGATAGTTATAGGTATGCTGATTTGAATATAAATGCATTGATAAAGAAGGTTGTTTAAGGCGGAATTGTGATACATTTTCAGAAGACTGTTAGATAAATACGGATTCCACCTAAATGTAGAATTTTAATAGTAAAAAAAATTAAATTATCATATGTACATATTTTAAATAATATTTTTCTATTTTTCTTTTCAGTTTTAAACTAAAACCTAGAAGACACGTAAGTTGAATTAATTTATTATCTAATTTTGTAATTTAAATAATACAAACTCAAATATCTCAACCGACACTTAACTTAAAAAGCTGTTATACCTTTTTAAATGGTGCAGACGTCATATATATTATATATTATATCATACAGAAAAGAAAATACCTATTAGGGTCAATCTTATGAATAAATTTTTTAAATATAACAAATATTAAAATAGGCCAGATCCTATAATGAATGACTCAATATGAAAATTACGTTAGTATACTTCTATTTATATTGCCAGACAGACCAATTGATCTATTTGAATAGTGTAACTAAGGATGTACTTATTGTCACTTTATTAAAAACAATTTGTATGTTTGTTATTTTCTCAATTATTTAATACTCTTTAAACAACTCTATTGAATAATAGTCGCACTCTTATGGTTTTCATCTTATCAATTTCAAACAAAAACAAAATAATAATGCACACGGCTTTCGTTTTATTATTTTTTTCACCCATTCCCGTCTGCTAAACAAAAATATTTGCCATTAATATTCAATATGGCAAATATATGGTTAATCAATAGAAAAAATAAACATACCGCCATGTTACTGTGATTTTTAATTATTTATAATTTTGTTTGCCATATTTGTATTTCTTTTTATTTGTGTTAAAAAGTACCTACTTGTAAAAACATTATTCTTATAAAAAGTAGGTACACACATGTCTTAATACTTTGAAGATACTGTCATTGAATTTTGATTACGAAATGTTTGCTATAAGTGATAATAAAGATTTCTTATCTGGAAATTTTGCGGTTCAATGCAAAAATATGGTGTATTATAAATAAATTGAAACTAGTAAGATTTTTTTTAAACGGCTATGCCGAATTAAATATACCCAACATTTAGATATTTACCTTAATTTCAAAGTATATGACAGTTTTTATACAAAAATATTTCTTTTCCATAGTCTAGTCTACACTATAGTCTAGTCTACACTATAGTCTAGTCTACACTATAGTCTAGTCTACACTATAGTCTAGTCTACACTATAGTCTAGTCTACACTATAGTCTAGTCTACACTATAGTCTAGTCTACACTATAGTCTAGTCTATAGTCTAGTCTACACTATAGTCTAGTCTACACTATAGTCTAGTCTACACTATAGTCTAGTCTACACTATAGTAGTCTAGTCTATAGTCTAGTCTATAGTCTAGTCTATAGTCTAGTCTATAGTCTAGTCTAAGTCTAGTCTATAGTCTAGTCTATAGTCTAGTCTATAGTCTAGTCTATAGTCTAGTCTATAGTCTAGTCTATAGTCTAGTCTATAGTCTAGTCTATAGTCTAGTCTATAGTCTAGTCTATAGTCTAGTCTATAGTCTAGTCTATAGTCTAGTCTATAGTCTAGTCTATAGTCTAGTCTATAGTCTAGTCTATAGTCTAGTCTATAGTCTAGTCTATAGTCTAGTCTATAGTCTAGTCTATAGTCTAGTCTATAGTCTAGTCTATAGTCTAGTCTATAGTCTAGTCTATAGTCTAGTCTATAGTCTAGTCTATAGTCTAGTCTATAGTCTAGTCTATAGTCTAGTCTATAGTCTAGTCTATAGTCTAGTCTATAGTCTAGTCTATAGTCTAGTCTATAGTCTAGTCTATAGTCTAGTCTATAGTCTAGTCTATAGTCTAGTCTACAGTCTAGTCTATAGTCTAGTCTATAGTCTAGTCTATAGTCTAGTCTATAGTCTAGTCTATAGTCTAGTCTATAGTCTAGTCTATAGTCTAGTCTATAGTCTAGTCTATATCTAGTCTATAGTCTCTATAGTCTAGTCTATAGTCTAGTCTATAGTCTGGTCTATAGTCTAGTCTATAGTCTAGTCTATAGTCTAGTCTATAGTCTAGTCTATAGTCTAGTCTATAGTCTAGTCTATAGTCTAGTCAATAGTCTAGTCAATAGTCTAGTCTATAGTCTAGTCTATAGTCTGGTCTATAGTCTAGTCTATAGTCTGGTCTATAGTCTAGTCTATAGTCTAGTCTATAGTCTAGTCTATAGTCTAGTCTATAGTCTAGTCTATAGTCTAGTCTATAGTCTAGTCTATAGTCTAGTCTATAATCTAGTCTATAGTCTAGTCTATAGTCTAGTCTATAGTCTAGTCTATAGTCTAGTCTATAGTCTAGTCTATAGTCTAGTCTATAGTCTAGTCTATAGTCTAGTCTATAGTCTAGTATATAGTCTAGTATATAGTCTAGTCTATAGTCTAGTATATAGTCTAGTCTATAGTCTAGTATATAGTCTAGTCTAGTAGTCTAGTATATAGTCTAGTCTATAGTCTAGTCTATAGTCTAGTCTATAGTCTAGTCTATAGTCTAGTCTATAGTCTAGTCTATAGTCTAGTCTATAGTCTAGTCTATAGTCTAGTCTATAGTCTAGTCTATAGTCTAGTCTATAGTCTAGTCTATAGTCTAGTCTATAGTCTAGTCTATAGTCTAGTCTATAGTCTAGTCTATAGTCTAGTCTATAGTCTAGTCTATAGTCTAGTCTATAGTCTAGTCTATAGTCTAGTCTATAGTCTAGTCTATAGTCTAGTCTACAGTCTAGTCTATAGTCTTGTCTATAATCTAGTCTATATTCTAGTCTATAGTCTAATCTATATTCTAGTCTATAGTCTAATCTAAGTCTAGTCTATAGTCTAATCTATAGTCTAGTCTATAGTCTAGTCTATAGTCTAGTCTATAGTCTAGTCTATAGTCTAGTCTATAGTCTAGTCTATAGTCTAGTCTATAGTCTAGTCTATAGTCTAGTCTAGTCTAGTCTATAGTCTAGTCAATAGTCTAGTCTATAGTCTAGTCTATAGTCTAGTCTATAGTCTAGTCAATAGTCTAGTCTATAGTCTAGTCTATAGTCTAGTCTATAGTCTAGTCTATAGTCTAATCTATAGTCTAGTCTATAGTCTAGTCTATAGTCTAGTCTATAGTCTAGTCAATAGTCTAGTCAATAGTCTAGTCTAGTCTAGTCTATAGTCTAGTCTATAGTCTAGTCTATAGTCTAGTCTATAGTCTAGTCTATAGTCTAGTCTATAGTCTAGTCTATAGTCTAGTCTATAGTCTAGTCTATAGTCTAGTCTATAGTCTAGTCTATAGTCTAGTCTATAGTCTAGTCTATAGTCTAGTCTATAGTCTAGTCTATAGTCTA
Source organism: Lucilia sericata (assembly GCF_015586225.1). Taxonomy (NCBI): domain Eukaryota; kingdom Metazoa; phylum Arthropoda; class Insecta; order Diptera; family Calliphoridae; genus Lucilia; species Lucilia sericata. The sequence goes on along the minus strand of NW_023994529.1, from coordinate 196,632 downwards.
GTCTATAGTCTAGTCTATAGTCTAATCTATAGTCTAGTCTATAGTCTAGTCTATAGTCTAGTCTATAGTCTAGTCTATAGTCTAGTCATAGTCTATTATAGTCTAGTCTATAGTCTAGTCTATAGTATAGTCTAATAGTATAGTCTAAGGGTCTAGTCTATAGTCTAGTCTATAGTCTAGTCTATAGTCTAGTCTATAGTCTAGTCTATAGTCTAGTCTATAGTCTAGTCTATAGTCGAGTCTATAGTCTAGTCTACAGTCTAGTCCTATAGTCCTAGTCTATAGTCTAGTCTATAGTCTAAGTCTATTAGTCTAGTCTATAGTCTAGTCTATAGTCCTAGTCCATTAGTCTAGTCTATAGTCCTAGTCTATAGTCTAGTCTATAGTCTAGTCTATAGTCTAGTCCAATAGTCTAGTCTATAATCTAGTCTATAGTCTAGTCCATAGTCAAGTCTATAGTCTAGTCTATAGTCCAGTATTTACATTGATCTTGTCACTTATAACCGGCCTTGATCGCTCAAAGATAAAGTATTAAAGTTTTTTATTTGATCTGCTTTTCTTATGTTTTTTCAAAGTGTTACACGTCAAGTTTTAAATCAATATATCATATCAGTTAATTGTAGGTCTCTATTCATTCAAAATGAGTTACTAAAACCCGTGTATTTTTTTTTTTGTTAACAAAATGTATATATGTACTTTGTTTTATGAGTTGGTTGGTGACTAGTGAATATCAATCTTCTGTTATCATTTTCTGTTTAAAAGATTTAATTCAAAATTTAATATTTAGGTCGGGTTTATTCCAAAATTTATTACTTTAGGATTTCTTACGCAGTTTTAACATTGAGCGTAAAAGAGTATTTATTGTTATCCTAACTCCAGTTGATCGGAGAGAACGACATTGAAGTTGAAGTTCCGCCAGGTTTATTACAGAATTTATTACATTAGGATGTTTTAGGCTGGGATCATAAAAGAGAATGTTTACCTAACTGCTGCCTATTGGAAGAAAAAGACCAATTGTCTTCTGAGTCAAAGAATAAGACTAATAAAAGTAGCACACTATAATTTGCCATAGTAGTTTAACCAGCATATTCATAAATGAGTTATTAAGGGTTTATTGAAGGAATTTTGTATGTAAAAACTGTTTAATAAATCAATAATAAGCTATTGATAACTTTTTTAGTCTTTTGCTATTTTAATAACTTTATAATACACTTTGTTGAAAGACTTAATTGTCTTATCTGACCTATCGATGTAATCGTCTTTGGATAATGGGGATTTTGTCTTAGTTCGTACTCGTTTCCCAACTTTGAAATCGTATAAGTTCCTAAATTGTGATAAAATTGGAGGGGAAATTAAGGTCACTTCATGAATTCAGGGATTATTTTTGGTTATAGAACAGATCCACTTCTAACATTTTAAGCTAGGATTGGTGGAATGATTAGTTAAACAAATTTTAAGTTTCCGGCTTCCCGGCCAAATCAGTTTAAATATACTCACATTAAATCTGCTGCCTTAAAAACCAGCTACTAAGCATAAAATAACTAATAAAAGAAACTAAGCAGTCATCATAAATGTTAACCCTTATTTAATGGAAATTTACCTTAATTTTCTGCTTCAAATTGTGATTATTTTTCATTGAATTGCATACAATTCTTGAACACGTCGTAGTAGTACTTTTGTACTATACTATTCATTACATGATTATTTAACAATTAGTTATGGTAATTAAGGAAATGTGTGCCTCAAGTTTTTCTTCAATAACAAATAGAATTTATAGCGCAATGAAATTATTTCATAATCATTAAATGAAATTTATATTTTACGGTTTAATTTTCGTTTTATAAAATTTCCAAAATACACGTAAAACATACATTACATATGGAATGTAAAGATAATATTATGACGCAATGTATTCTTTTCTTATACAAATAATAATTATAATTTTGTAATTATTTTATTGTTATTTTGAGTAGTGGCAGTAGAACAGGACAGGACAGGAAAATCATATGAACACCATCAGAATCACCAAATCTCCGTAATAAGACTGTGTGATGTGTGTGACGTAATTGGCAAATAGAGACTAATATTGAGCAGAAATGGGCAACTTTAGAATTTTCAGAAGGCGACATTATATGGGTACTAGGTTAGATTACACAGGCTGCGTACTACTAAGAGTACAGCTATGTATACCTTTGAATTGCCTGTAAGAGAATAATGAAAATGTAATGAGGAAGAACAAAGATTATAGGAATAGTGAATATTATGATATATATATATATATATATATATATATATATATATATATATAGTTGCATTATAAAAGTTATAAGAAACAGAGAATCAGTGCAAATACTGAATTCACACCTATTTCGACAAATTTAGAAATGCAATTAATCGCTCTAAATAAAAATTATACAGATCAGATAGTTCGGAAAAAAAGTCGATCCTAAAGTCTGGTAACGACCCAAATTTACAATGACCAGTAATAAGTGATAAAAGAGCGCTCATAAGTAATATGAGAACAGTTCGATGTGGATCCATGTGGAGACCACAGCTCCCTTGCAATTGAGCAAGCGCACTCAAGTGACCATCAGACTTGAGCTGAACTGTAATGTAATGGACGATAGGGGGAACACCACAGAAAATGTTGATTCTGTTTCTTTGTACGATGTTGTTAATATACATGAATATTTTAAAAGTTCAAAAAAACAGGGACCATTTTAAAGTCAGAGTTCCTTCCAGGAACTGATGGTGTAGGGGTAACTTACCGAGCGAATATACCTCTAGGATCTTTTCAGATTGTTCTAAAATGAACTGCGGTGTTGGTTCTGATGTCTTCTGTGAAGAAGCTGGTATAATTATCTTCCATCGTTTTCCTAACAACTGTAGAGTTTTTCCTGTAGGTTACTATGTATATGTCGTCAATATTCATGGCAAGCAGCACTTCTTTCCTTAACTCTTACACTACCACTTCCGTATTAGTAAGACAATTCAAGAAAGATCTGTCAAGGCTGAGTCGCCTGTTTGACATTACCCTGGTTTGGGTCCCTACGCATGGGGGGACTACTATTGAATTGAAGAGTCAGATGACCTAGCCAAAACGGGATTTTCTCTGAATTTCCCCAAAGCCGATTCTGGAGCAACTCTGCTAGATCAAAAGCAGTATCCTCAAGTTCTTCCTTCAAATTATCTCTTTTTAGATTAGAGGGTCCAAGTTATTGTAGTCTTTTTTTAACGCGAAACGCTTAAAACAACTTATAACCCGAGACAAACGGGATATATCGAGGTTGTTAGCAATATTAACTTGACAATGGTTTCTAGGCAGACATGCAAGTCGACTTGGGCTCCACTTCAATGAATACTGTTGCAGTTGCTAAGAGAAAAAGACAGTCATCCATCTTCTCTATCCACAAAGTGAAACAGTTTCCTTGGCAATTTTTTCATTTCCTACCTTGGTGACATATCTGGTTCAAAAGTTAATGACCACCTGAGATTTCTTATAGCTACAGGCTTGATCTAATACTATACAATACTACATCTGACGAGTGGTGTGGAGTAGTGTACCTTCAACTCTACTTGACTGTTCGCACGATAACCCACTAAGGGCCTTTTATCGTACACCTCTGTTTGTCATACACGTTAATAAACAATAATCACAATAACAATTAAATAAAAGAGAAATTTAAACAACACAATATTTGCAAATACAGAGAAAGAACATCATAGAAATAATACCTAAAATCTGAAATGTCCCTCTAGTAATGTTTGACATACATAGATAGAGATGCAGACAATAAGTATGAAATTAAGGTAGATGAAATGAGATAAATGGATGGGTTAATGAGTCCTAAAAGACAGTTGGTACTTGTACAAATGTATTGGGTCATAATATTATAATCCACTTAATATTAATTGGGATACTTAAAACATGTTCTGCTACCCACAACAAAGTCCTTTTTTTGATATGAACTCCAAGGAGTGTGTTGGCTGTTACTCTGCATTAAAAGTGGTAAAAACATAATTTTATTGCCCATACATTCATACGAGCACAAGTGGTTATTGTCTGCTGCCAAAGAGGAGGGGGATGGTTTATATATTGTTTCCCTTCGTATTATACTATAATGAAGTTCAGGGTCATAAATGTGGTCATTCATGATTCATTTGTTAAACCATAAAGAAATCCCATTTTTCTTTAAGTTCTAACAAAAAAAAAAAAAGAAAGGAAATTATATAGAAAATCTCTGTCATTAATGTGGTCTCATGTGTTGCTCTTTATCCATAAATTGACTCCTTTATAACCCAAACTATTGAATGTCTTTTAATAACCACAGAAGGTGTTTTTCTTTAGAAATTATACCTCTACTCACTACATACGATTTAATGTTCCTTGAACTTCAACTGTAAGAAACATAAATTTTTGGTTTTAAATTAACCAAGAAAAGAAACAAGGAAGAAAAAGGTGTTTTAATGAAAGTTTGTTGGAAAACGAACAAATGAGTTTGGCATGTTTAAAATCTATTTGGGGTTTTTTCTATGCAATAAAAATTAATTTATGCATTTTAATAACAATAAAGGCAATTAAAATTTTCATCTTTCTATACTTTTGTATAAGAAAAAGTTCCGTTTTAAATATAAAACTACAAATTTATGTTTATTTCCACATATATATTTTTTAATAATAACTAGTTTAGGGAACAGATGTTGTCAGGAGTTTAAAGGGGTTAAAATTATTTGAATTTTAATAAAATTTTTTAATCATTTATAATAGTTTTTTAAACCAAATCAAAACAGTCCTTAGCGGCTAAATTATATTCAGAAAGATTCATCGTTTCCTCAGTGTACAGTGGTTGATTAAAATGGAGGCCTATTGTAGCCCCTTAAAGTTGATCACCTCGTGTATCACATTTTGATAAAAATTCGACAAAAGTCCATTTATGATCCGAATGAACTGAAATTTAAAATTTTACTACTCCTTCAGATGGAGTGGGATATCTCTTTTTTTCAAGAGATATTAGGTTGATAGGAGGATGTATACTACATCAAATCCGAAGAAATACACCTAGGCCGCTATCGGGCCTGTTGTCCTTTTCATGAAAAAAAAATTTGTTCACTGAGTATATTATTTTTCAATGTTCAGAAACTTAGTTTCCTGGACGTAATTCCTAAGAATTTTCCAATCAGTGTTATTCAAGAATGTTATTTCCGGAATAACATCACTTCCAAGATACTTGGATCTAACTGCGACCAATGCCTGACAGTGGCAAAGAAAGTGCTCCATAGTTTCACTGTCCTCTCCACATGCTCTACATTCGTCTGAATCCGCACGGCCAATTTTGTATAGATGTGCTCGTGTCCACTCAGAATACGTGCCACCATACTAACTTCAGACTTGCTCATTTTAAGGAGATTTTTCGTCTTGTTCTTATCAGGGTCACCCTATAGGATCTTTGTGGTTCTACCCACCGTTTCATTATTCCAAGAGGCCTTATGGGATTCTCTCATCCATATTTTTAATTCAGCTTTTGTTGCGTCGAATGGTTTTGCGTTTGTCAGGTTAACTACCTCGAGCCCCCTTCCCTTTAAAGATATTACATTCGCCCATTTGTTGCCGACTACTCCCGAGTGTCCAGGTACCCATATGATGTAAACCTTACCTCTGGGAGAGTACTCAGTTAAAGCTTTCTTACAATCCAAAAAGGTCTTAGATTTAATTCTATCACTTGATATTGCCCTAATTGCCTTCTGGCTTTCATAAATATATTAAGGGTTGTGGGCGCCATATTTATTCTAATCCAATTTACACATTACGTTATTGCTCGGATTTCTGCCAGGAAGCTTGTGTTATGATTAGGTAAACAGTGGTATATTTCTGTTTCTACGTCTTCAATATAGAATACCAGGCCCACTTTATCCCCCAATTTAAAGCCATACGTGTAACAACGGATTCCTACTGGTATTTGATCTAGTTTTCCGTTTGAACAAAAAATGCTATCTGTGATCAGCGTTTCAAAGTTTCCGACATATTCTGTGTCTGGTATGCGATCAAGCACGTCCGATGATTGTGTATAATCTTCCAATGTGTCCAGTATACAGTGATGACGTGTTCTATAACCGCTTTTGGCCAGTTCGCCTAAAGTAAAGATCCGTTCGGCTGTAATCGCCGCCTCATATCTTAAATATGTTTCAATGGGTATAATATCTAGCAGCGTTTCCAGAGCTTTGGTTTAAGTAGTACACATGGTACCACTTATACCCAAGTGTAATATCAAGAGATATTACATAGTTTTTGTGATAAAATGTAAATGTTATAAGGATCGTAGTTTTAAGGTTTTTTTTTTAGAAAAAGAAAATAAATTTTTATATACAATTTTCATATGATTCGGGAATTTTTGTACACCTTCTGAAGGAGTAGTTATATTTTAAATTTCAGGTCATTCGGATCATAAATGGATTTTTGGCGATTTTTTTTAAATGTGATACCCAAGATTACCAATTTTAAGAGGCTCCCATTATGATCATCTATAACTCGTAAACACCTCAGCATTAACAGCGTGAAATTTTATTACGATATCTTTAATAGTTTCAGAGATACCAAATTACTTCCGATCTGAACCACAATTCATATTACCTTATATCTTCTAAACCGAAGCTCGTGACATGATGGCATTGATCGATTGAGCGATCAATGCCAAATTTAAATTTTGGGAAGAATACGCAGCAATACCTTAAGTTTCAAAGAACTTTTTTAAACTTAAATCAAATTCCTTTCCTTAGAGTGCACTATAAAACCGGCTCTTGGGCCTTTTATTCCAAATCAAGTGATCTTATTTAAGAAAGAATGAACTGCTAAAACATCCATTTAAATTTGTATAAGAACTCTTCATTATTTATATTTTTGCAGTCCGCTGCCCTCATTCGTATTAAGTACGTTTTCACATTATTTTAACAAATCATCGTATAGTTTCGTCATAGACAAAGAACAACAAATAAACAAATGACGTCGTATTGTTTGTTTTATACTATTCTAGAAAAAACAAGAACAGTTTGTATGTATTCGACAAACAAATTTAGTGTAGACAAAAATAAACAAAAAACACGAACAAAAATAAAAACAAAAAATGTAAACAACCTTAGAAAAAAACCATAACAACATGATAAAGCTAAAAATTATTGATAAAAACAGAGAGGGAGAGTTAATTTAACCATAATAATTTGTTTATAATGAAACAATATTGCCATTATGTTCACTTTTAGGTAGAGGGTATTTTGGGTAAATTTTATTTGAAAACTTGAAGAGACATAGAATAAAAACAATATTAAACAAGTAAGAAAGTATAGTCGGGCGTGGCCGACCATATGATACCCTACACCAGTTATGAATATTAAATGTGATTTATTTTTCATAATAAAGCATTTATCTTCAATATTCCCTTGTTCCGATACATTTAAGCAATTTATGGATGAAAAACTAATTTTCTGAAAGAGGCTTTATATGGGGGCTAGGGGCAAATATGGACCAAGCCCAATAAAATTTTGGGAATATATTTATATTTACATAATATTTTATTGTGCTGAATTTCATCGCGATATTTGTGTTTATAAATTAATTTGGGACATTTAAATAATTTTCTGATGGGGACTTTGTATGGGAGCTAGGGTCAAATGGGGCCCGATCTTTATGAAATTTGGCAGGGTCATCAAGACTTCTATAAAACTTAGTTGTGCCGTATTTTATCGATATATCTGTATATTTAACATAATTATGAGCTCAGGAGCCCTTTTCGGGGGGTTCTGTTCTATGGGGGCTAGGTGAAATAATGGACCGATTTTAACCATTTTCGTCCTTGGGTCAAATAAAACGTGCGTGCCAAATTTCATCCAATTATCTTGAAAATTGCGACCTGTACCTTGCGCACAAGGTTTATATGGACAGCCAGCCAGCCAGACGGACGGACGGACATAGCTTAATCGACTCAGAAAACGATTCTAAGCCGATTGGTATACTTTAAGGTGGGTCTAGGACGAATATTTTTGTATGTTACAAACATCAGCACAAATCCAATATACCCTCCCCACTAAAGTGGTGTAGGGTATAATTATTATTAATAGAAATATGATAGAGAAAAACCATATTAGAAAATATTTTTTTTGCACTAATTGCGGTTTTAGTTAATTCTGAAAATATGTATAATAGATTAAATGGGATTCTGAGTAATCATATGAATATAATTTAATAGTGTAAATCTAGTTTATAAAAATGTTATTGATGATTAACCACCTTATTCATAAAGACAATTTTATTTTATAAACGATTTATAAATCAAATTTCGTATGGAAATTTTGTTTTATAAACCTTTTATAAAATAAAATGTTGTTTATGAATAAGGGGGTAAATCTTTAATACTTTTTATAAAGACGTCAAATACCTATATATAGAAATTTATATTTTATAAATTTTGAAATATTATATTTGGTTTCTGTAACGACAACTGAATTCTGTACATTGAAGTGTTTTTCGGAAATGGACTTCATTTTGTTCTGATGTCGTTGTTTAGTAAAGAGTTATTTCGCAAAATGAGAACATATATATTTGTGTCCAATTTTATCCTGATATCATTATTAGTTCATAAGTGATTTTTGGAATTATTGGAATTTTTGGACAATTATGGGCCAATACGAAAAAAAAAATACCAAAATGATTTGTATATGTATTCAGAACATATTTGTGTCGAATGTTATACCGATATTGATTCAGTAATAAGTTATTTTCGATTAATAACCTTCGCAGAATGATGCTGGTGTCATGAGTACTACTTGAATCAAGGCTCTGGTAACCTTACCCATTAAAACATATTTAAGATATGCGGCACTTATAACCGAACGGCTTAGAACTTTAGGCGATCTGGCCAAAAGAGGTTATAGGACACGTCATCCATCTATACTGGACACATTGGAAAGCTACACGCAGAGAAAAAACATGGTTCGAAATGGTTACTATAACTACACCATGTTTACTGTAACAATATATTGTTTTCAAAAACATGTTATTATTATTTTAATTAGATTTTAACAATATTTTAGTTACTGTAAACATTTTCATGTTCAAGGAACTATATTCAGTATAGTCCCTCGATATTATGTTTTTGTGAAGCAAATTGTAAGTATAATATTGTAAGTATAATCTATTCATTTATATATATTTTTTTAGAAACTGTAATTTTACTAATTCAGTAAAATTTATTTTGATTTCGATACATATTTTTAAACGAAATTTTGATCACATTGGATACGATCCAATGTGATCAAGTATAACAATATTATGATAAATAGAAAAATATTATGATAAAATATTTCCACGGTATTTAATCATAATATGATATTTTAAAATTGTTACAATAACGATAATATGTTTAGACTACAATCATAATTTAACCATAATATGTTGCCCTTAGAACATGGTTACCACAACCATGTTTTTCCTCTGCGTGTATACACAATCAGCGAATGTGCCTGTGCCAGACACAGAAGATGTCGGAAACTTTGAAATCCCAGATAGAATGTCTTGGTCAAGCGGAACATTAGAGCAAATGCACGCAGTAATCCATTGATACACGGATGCCTCGAGGCCCACAAGCTTGATGCCCACAGAGCTTAACATATTTATCGACTGCAAAAGGCAATTAGGGCGATATCAGATGATAAAGTTAAATCTAAGACCGTATTAGATTGTAAAAAAAACTCTAACCAAATACTATCCCAGAGGTAAGGTTGACATCATATGGGTACCAGGACACTCGAGAGTAGTCGACAACGAAAGAGGGAATGTAATAGCTTTAAAGGAAAGGGAGCTCGAGATAGTTAACCTGACGAACGTTGCATTTGATGCAACGGGGGCAAGATAAAAATAATGGGCAAGACGAGAAGCCTCCTCAAAATGAGCAAATCTGAGGTTAGTATGAGCGTACGTATTCTGAGTGGACACACGGGATTCAGACGAATGTTGAGCATGTAGAGAGGACAGTGAAATTCTGGAGCACTTTCTTTGACTTTGTCAGGCTTTCGCCGAAATTAGATTCAAATATCCCCCTCACCTCAACCCTCACGAACACTGATTGGAAAATTCTTTGAATTTCGAATATAACACCCAGACTTGATATTTAATGTCATATTTATTATAGCGCTTAAGTTTCAAAAATTTAGATATTACAATTAATGTTTATAATTTAGAATAAAATCCTAATAACAATAGTAAATTCAGATCTTTTTGTTAAAGTAATACAATTGTTTCAAAATATATGGATATTATTTACGATTACGTAATTAATTTATTGCTTTCCTAAATATATATCAAAATAATAGACGGCCAAAGAAGGATCTTGATGGCTCATCAATTTCGACAAATCGTTGGCATAACCAGACAATTTTCGTACAGTTTCGGCTTGTTTGCTTAAGAAATTTTCCTCTATGTACTGAGCCATTTCAGGGTCACGCTCACTAGCATGAAGAGAACGGGTGTGGATATGAATAGCACCGTTGAACAATTGTTTCTCAGTATCCAAGGCCATAGCCAAAGAATGCAATTCATCGGTTTCCAAATTTAGAGATTTTTGACCAATACTAGCGGGACTTTCGTGGACAACACTGAAGTCGACCTTTCCACCGCGGCGGGACAATTGTTTGATCATTTCAATAGCGTCATCGAATGAACGATCGGAAAGTCGTTGGTAGAGTTTGTGAAAACCGGGTCTATTCTTTTCGTAAGAATTGAAGTGAGTGGCCAACATCAAGTATTCAAAAGATTTTATAAAATGGGAGTTGATATATGCCTGCACTTCTGGTTCGATGTGATCAATACCACCATTACGGGAGTTACAAACAAACCCTATTGTTATTAGAAAGAAAAATTATAGATATCGTTGTTCAGATGAAAAACACTACTTATTGTTTTTCTAATAATATTTTAATAATCATTTAACATTAAATTCTCACCTGTGTGACTATCGCTAGCACAAGCTCTCATTACATTATAATGACAAACATCTTCAGTTTTTGTCACGACACAAATAGCCGCCAACATAGCAACAACAATAAAAGATTTCATTCTTTCTTTCGCGTTTTCTGTACAAGTTATTTCGTTCAATTATTTGAAACGATTAATTTATAATTTCTTGAGCTAAATCATGTCTTTAAGAAATAATGAAGACTCATTGTGGTTTTAGTTTTTTTTATCGGTTACTAGATTCTAATGTGAAAAATATTAAGATTCTGATTAATCATATAAATATGTATATATATTTGTTCTGTAACTTCGATAGTGTAAAGGTAGCTTTGGAAAATCATACTTTTCTATTTTGATGAAAATAAATCTAGTAAATCAAAGTTTTTGATGTTATTTCCAACTGCTCCAATAATTAGTTTCGAAGCTACTATGCGTTCCATTGAATTAGTATGAATGTACAACTAAAAAAACTGGTTCCTTAAAAACTCCTTAGAAGTACTCCAGATGTAATGACTATATCATTAGTTCCAAAAATTTGGACTAAGAATCTGTAGTGATTCTATTGACATAAGTTCGGAACTTGACGTAAGAAATATTGAAACATGATCCGTACTGCTTTTTATAAATTTTCAAACCATTGTAAAATTTATAATTTAAGTCTTTAGTAATCTTCCTTGGTATTTTGAACATGTGTTTATCTTAGTGCAGAAAGCCAGTGGGAGCCGATCTAAAACTCTATTACATTACATAGACCGACAAAATTTGAAAAAAGTCGAAACCTTTAGACCAAGTTATACTCTTGTAAAAGATTGAGCAACGCTAAATACGAATCTGATCTGGAATTTGGGATATCGTGAAGTTTGAAAAAACGTAATTTTTGGCGGTTTTTGAGACGTTATAACAGCGACAAGACAACTTTATGTATAAAATGTTTTATGCCATCTGAAAGTTCATTCTGCCAGCTTTAAAGCTTAACATCTGACATATCTTCTTTATCCTTCGAGATATCTTCACCTCAAGCTTAAAAACTCACGGTATTCGCTATATTCATGGTATTTATACACTACACTACTGTAGTGCGGAGGGTATGTATTATGCTTTGCAAGGGATGATATCTCAGTAACTACAGCAGATTTGTAAACAATTAAAAACATATTGTTGTATCAACGTTATTGTGTTATAACGTCTCAAAAGGAATTATTTCCAACTTCAGGACAAGATATCTCGAATCGCAGTTGTAACGGAGAAATTCTGAGGCTCGGATTTAGCACAGCTCAATCCTTCAGTAAAGTACACTGTGGCCTCTGGGTTAAAAATTGTTTGGCCTGTGTTGAGGCATAAGTTCGATTTGTCTGTTTTATATAGTTAGTAAGTTAGTTAGTTATTTAGTTAGTTAGTTAGTTAGTTAGTTAGTTAGTTAGTTAGTAGTTAGTTAGTTAGTTAGTTAGTTAGTAGTTAGTTAGTTAGTTAGTTAGTTAGTTAGTTAGTAGTTAGTTAGTTAGTTAGTAGTTAGTTAGTTAGTTAGTTAGTTAGTTAGTTAGTAGTTAGTTAGTTAGTTAGTTAGTTAGTTAGTTAGTAGTAGTTAGTTAGTTAGTAGTTAGTTAGTTAGTTAGTTAGTTAGTTAGTTAGTTAGTTAGTTAGTTAGTTAGCTAGTAAGTAAGTAAGTAAGTTAGTTAGTAAGTTAGTTAGTAAGTTAGTTAGTTAGTTAGTTAGTTAGTTAGTTAGTTAGTTAGTTAGTTAGTTAGTTAGTTAGTTAGTTAGTAGTTAGTTAGTTAGTTAGTTAGTTAGTTAGTTAGTAGTTAGTTAGTTAGTTAGTTAGTTAGTTAGTTAGTTAGTAGTTAGTTAGTTAGTTAGTAGTTAGTTAGTTAGTTAGTAGTAGTTAGTTAGTTAGTAGTTAGTTAGTAGTAGTTAGTTAGTTAGTTAGTTAGTAGTTAGTTAGTTTAGTAGTTAGTAGTTAGTTTAGTTAGTTAGGTAGTTAGTTAGTTAATTAATTAGTTAGTTAGGTTAGTTAGTAGTTAGTTAGTAGTTAGTTAGTTAGTTAGTTAGTTAGTTAGTTAGTTAGTTAGTTAGTTAGTTAGTTAGTAGTTAGTTAGTTAGTTAGTTAGTTAGTTAGTTAGTTAGTTAGTAGTAGTTAGTTAGTTAGTTAGTTAGTTAGTTAGTTAGTTAGTAGTTAGTTAGTTAGTTAGTTAGTTAGTTAGTTAGTTAGTTAGTTAGTTAGTTAGTAGTAGTTAGTTAGTAGTTAGTTAGTTAGTAGTTAGTTAGTTAGTTAGTTAGTTAGTTAGTTAGTTAGTTAGTTAGTTAGTTAGTTAGTTAGTTAGTTAGTTAGTTAGTTAGTAGTTAGTTAGTTAGTTAGTTAGTTAGTTAGTTAGTTAGTTAGTTAGTTAGTAGTTAGTTAGTTAGTAGTTAGTTAGTTAGTTAGTTAGTAGTTAGTTAGTTAGTTAGTTAGTAGTTAGTTAGTTAGTTAGTTAGTTAGTTAGTTAGTTAGTTAGTTAGTTAGTTAGTTAGTTAGTTAGTAGTTAGAGTTAGTTAGTTAGTTAGTAGTTAGTTAGTTAGTTAGTTAGTTAGTTAGTTAGTTAGTTAGTTAGTTAGTTAGTTAGTTAGTTAGTTAGTTAGTTAGTTAGTTAGTTAGTTAGTTAGTTAGTTAGTTAGTTAGTGTAGTTAGTTAGTTAGTTAGTTAGTTAGTTAGTAGTTAGTTAGTTAGTTAGTTAGTTAGTTAGTAGTTAGTTAGTTAGTTAGTTAGTTAGTTAGTTAGTTAGTTAGTTAGTTAGTTAGTTAGTTAGTTAGTTAGTTAGTTAGTTAGTTAGTTAGTTAGTTAGTTAGTTAGTTAGTTAGTTAGTTAGTTAGTTAGTTAGTTAGTTAGTTAGTTAGTTAGTTAGTTAGTTAGTTAGTTAGTTAGTTAGTTAGTTAGTTAGTTAGTTAGTTAGTTAGTAGTTAGTTAGTTAGTTAGTTAGTTAGTAGTTAGTTAGTTAGTTAGTTAGTTAGTTAGTTAGTTAGGTAGTAGTTAGTTAGTTAGTAGTTAGTTAGTTAGTTAGTTAGTTAGTTAGTTAGTTAGTTAGTTAGTTAGTTAGTTAGTTAGTTAGTTAGTTAGTTAGTAGTTAGTTAGTTAGTTAGTTAGTTAGTTAGTTAGTTAGTTAGTTAGTTAGTTAGTTAGTTAGTTAGTTAGTTAGTTAGTTAGTTAGTTAGTTAGTTAGTTAGTTAGTTAGTTAGTTAGTTAGTTAGTTAGTTAGTTAGTTAGTTAGTTAGTTAGTTAGTTAGTTAGTTAGTTAGTTAGTAGTTAGTTAGTTAGTTAGTTAGTTAGTTAGTTAGTAGTTAGTTAGTTAGTTAGTTAGTTAGTTAGTTAGTTAGTTAGTTAGTTAGTTAGTTAGTTAGTTAGTTAGTTAGTTAGTTAGTTAGTTAGTTAGTTAGTTAGTAGTTAGTTAGTTAGTTAGTTAGTTAGTTAGTTAGTTAGTTAGTTAGTTAGTAGTTAGTAGTTAGTTAGTTAGTTAGTTAGTTAGTTAGTTAGTTAGTTAGTTAGTTAGTTAGTTAGTTAGTTAGTTAGTTAGTTAGTTAGTTAGTTCGTTAGTTAGTTAGTTAGTTAGTTAGTTAGTTAGTAGTTAGTTAGTTAGTAGTTAGTTAGTTAGTTAGTTAGTTAGTTAGTTAGTTAGTTAGTTAGTTAGTTAGTTAGTTAGTTAGTTAGTTAGTTAGTTAGTTAGTTAGTTAGTTAGTTAGTTAGTTAGTTAGTTAGTTAGTTAGTTAGTTAGTTAGTTAGTTAGTAGTTAGTTAGTTAGTTAGTTAGTTAGTTAGTAAGTAAGTAAGTAGTTAGTTAGTAAGTAGTTAGTTAGTTAGTTAGTTAGTTAGTTAGTTAGTAGTTAGTTAGTTAGTAGTAGTTAGTTAGTTAGTTAGTAGTTAGTTAGTTAGTTAGTTAGTTAGTTAGTTAGTTAGTTAGTTAGTTAGTTAGTTAGTAGTTAGTTAGTTAGTTAGTTAGTTAGTTAGTTAGTGTTAGTTAGTTAGTTAGTTAGTTAGTTAGTTAGTTAGTTAGTTAGTTAGTAGTTAGTTAGTTAGTTAGTTAGTTAGTTAGTTAGTTAGTTAGTTAGTTAGTTAGTAGTTAGTTAGTAGTTAGTTAGTTAGTAGTTAGTTAGTTAGTTAGTTAGTTAGTTAGTTAGTTAGTTAGTTAGTTAGTTAGTTAGTTAGTTAGTTAGTTAGTTAGTTAGCTAGTTAGTTAGCTAGTTAGTTAGCTAGTTAGTTAGTTAGTTAGTTACTGATTTCTAGTTCTCAGATTGTAGCCGATTCTACTGGATCTGTATCGGCGTTATTATATGTTTATTGGTTAATGATTTCTAGTATTTAGACTGTAGCCGATTCTATTGGATCATATACATATATACAAAAAAATAATACATTACATTTAATCGCTTGATCACTCACTGCAGCCGATTTACATCTGCATTTCGTAAATATTTACTTTTTAACATCTCCCGATAGCGCCATACGTTAAGCGTACGCTACGGCTATACTATTTTCGCTTGAAAATCCATATGGAATATGATTTGGTGTTATCACAACCCAAAACCAAACTTTTAAACATTTCGCAAATTTCCCTTAGGAAAACATAAACAAAATTTACAATAGTTTTTACAAAAGATCACAGCTATTAAAGATGTCGCAAAATGATAATGAAAACAAATGCGCATTTGAAATTGGAAATGCTGACGAGTTGAATATAAACAAGTTATTTGTAAACAATTTTGAAGACAAACTAATGGACTTTTTTAATCAATTTATGAAATAATCTTGAAAATTGCATTGATTTTTAACGGTTATTATTATTTTTTTTTTAAATTTAAACAAATCGTGAGATTAGTAGTTCCCCAGAAATTTTTACTTAAAATAGTCAGTCATCTCTTTTAAATACTCTAATCAAAATTTGACTTTAATTAGCGCGAGAGAGAGAGGGAGAATTAGTTTGCAATAAAACACTTTTTGTTTTGTTTTGAAGCTTTAAATTCTTTTTATTTAAAGATTTATTTATTGTTATTGTTCTTGTTTTTATAAGGTTAAAAACCAAGAACTTGGAAATTATCACAATTATATTAATGAAATAGTATATTAATTGGATTAAATTGAAGTGTGCTACATGTGTAATATTTAGATTTTATTTATTTATTTTATAATTTGTATAACATTGGTAAATCATAGATAAACGAAATGGGAAAAAAGAGAAAAATTATAATGTTTATAATACTCAAATAATTTTGCTGGCAAAATAAATAAAAAAAAAAAAAACGAAAAAACAAAAAATCTAATTGAAATGTAATAATAAAACTAAAAATGCGTTTTTATTTGAACAAAGAGTTAAATTTGGAAAATGTTTTATTAAGTTGATAATTTAGTTCGTGTTGTTGGTTACAACTAATATAATTTCTAGTTAATAGATGTTGTTGTTTCTGTTACTCTTTGCTGTTTGCTATTATTTCATGATAATTTATATTGAAGTAAATTTATTGCTTTTGCAAATATTCATCGAACAAATAGACGGCCAAAGAGGGATCTTGTTGGTTCATCAATTTGGACAAATCGTTGGCATAACCAGACAATTTACGTACGGTAGCAGCTTGTTTGGTCAAGAATTTCTCTTCCATGTATTGAGCCATTTCAGGGTCACGTTCACCGCTGTTAGCGTGAAGAGAACGGGTGTGGACATGGATAGCACCGTTGGACAATTGTTTCTCAGTATCCAAAGCCATGGCCAAAGAGTGCAATTCATCGACTTCCAAATGTAAAGCGCTCTTGCTGACAGTAGCAGGACTTTCGTGGACAACATTGAAGTTAGCCTTGCCACCACGACGGGTCACTTGTTTAATCATATCAATAGTATCATCGAATGAACGATCAGAGAGACTTTGATACAGTTTTTGGAAACCGGGACGATTCTTTTGGTAGGAATTGAAGTGGGTGGCCAACAACAAGTATTCATAGGATTTAGTCAAATGGGAGTTGATGTAAGCCTGAACTTCAGGTTCGATGTGTTCAATGCCACCATAGCGGGAGTTACAAATAGAAGTGCCTATTGTTTACACAAAAGTAAATAATTTTGAGGGTTATTAAAGAGAGTGATAATAAAGTTTGTTATTAAAGAGGAAAAACAAAATAACTACTATTTGCTGGGCGTTTTGCTTTTAAACAAAACGCTTAGGCTGATAGTAAAAGTAATATTTAGTGGCTTAATTGTTAACTAATCAAACAAAATCTTGTTAAATATTAAATTTAAATTCTTACTTTCACTAGCAAACATTCCGGTTATAGCTTGTTAAGGTTTTTTTTTTTTGTTATTTAGGAAAAAAAGAATAAAAAGCATCCGGAAATTATTAACAAATTATCATGGCTATTAATTGAACCTTAACATTAAACACTTAATATTAACATTACTTTACATGTTCACTGTTAACTGTAACATAGCTAATGTTACTTTGTTAAACGGTAAACCATAAAAGAGAAATGTTAAAATTATTTTGCTTAATGTTAACATTACATCAACATACTACTACATAAAATATTATTTTCTTTACATTTATCACATTATTAAGAAAACATTGTATACTCACCAGAGAGTGTGGAAGAGGCACAAGCGCTCACTACATTGGAGTGGCAAACTTCCTCGGTTTTTACTACGGCGCAAATAGCAGCCAACAAAGCAACAACAATAAAAGATTTCATCTTTGTTTTTCGATTTTTCTTTCTTGTTTCTAAAAAAAAATATGTAAAAAGAAAAAAAAAACACAATTATTATGAAAAATTTTTTCATCCAAAACTTCAAAATTATTTTTTAAATTAAAATTTTGTTTTTCTATTAAACACAAGTAATTTTTTTCTTTTTAAATTTATATTTTTTCTTCACACCTCAAAAACAATCAATATTTTTATAAAATTATACTGCGTTTTTCTGTGCGTGTGTGATTTCGTTGAATTATTTGAAACGAATACTTTATATTCTCTCGAGTTAATTGGTTTTTAAATAGAAATTTCTTGATTTTCAGTTTACTCTTTTTCACTACTCTAGAAAACCGTTATCTAATGCAATTTTTTGTTGTTTTAATTAAAACCCTACTTACAATTTTTTGATTCCTTAATTCACAAATTCTTTATGAATATATGATGTTTTAATATTCTTTAATTGTTTTTGTCTTTTTTCGGTTTCTTTTTTGGGGTCTTGCTTGTTTAATAGACACTTTGGAACTGCTGTTTATAGTGCTGTTTGGGTCGATACTTGTATACACACCATATTCCCAAAAAGTTCATTGGTATGTGTGTTTGTTATTATTATTGTTATTATTTGCACTCACTCTCTGTGAGGGAATTCTCTCTATTTTGATTTTGTTTTCGTGCATATGTCAAATATGGCTTAACCAACATGGCGGCTGACTTTTTCAACTACTAGAAACCAGCACTACACCAAAATTATCTTCTGTGGTGGGGTGTGTTGTGCATGAATCATCCTACTGCGTTACAAAGTAATACTATAATTCATGTCTTCCAAAACGAAATTTCATTCAGAGTTATCGTGTACACATTTGGGTACTTAGCGAGATATTTTATTGTCAATCAATTGGCATAAGATAATGATGAACTAGATTAAACGTTATGTACAATGTGTATTTATTTGGGTTAGCAACAAATATTTGCATATTTAAATTACAAAACTAAAGATACATATTTATGTACAACAGTGTTGCATTTATTTAGTTAGATTAGAGATTTCAAAGTTCATATTTCTTAGAAGATCTTTATGAAAATCCATTTCATTATAGATTATAAAAACGATCTAATCCAGCATATTTGCTGGTCTTCTTTATATCGTTTCTTAGGAGTCTCACTGGGGTCAAACCGGACTATACCTATAATACATCAGAAGCAAATGCGAATGACTTCTTGGAAGCTGGCCTTGTTTCCATTATGGTCCGAACCAGGCATGTCAAATTTAAATTTTAACATAGTATTAACTTTTAACAACAGAGAACTTTTTTAGGTTTTAATGTACTTAACATATATTCCTCTATATAGACTATAGACTAGACTATAGACTAGAATATAGACTAGACTATAGACTAGACTATAGACTAGACTATAGACTAGACTATAGACTAGACTATAGACTAGACTATAGACTAGACTATAGACTAGACTATAGACTAGACTATAGACTAGACTATAGACTAGACTATAGACTAGACTATAGACTAGACTATAGACTAGACTATAGACTAGACTATAGACTACACTATAGACTAGACTATAGACTAGACTATAGACTAGACTATAGACTAGACTATAGACTAGACTATAGACTAGACTATAGACTAGACTATAGACTAGACTATAGACTAGACTATAGACTAGACTATAGACTAGACTATAGACTAGACTATAGACTAGACTATAGACTAGACTATAGACTAGACTATAGACTAGACTATAGACTAGACTATAGACTAGACTATAGACTAGACTATAGACTAGACCTATAGACTAGACTATAGACTAGACTATAGACTAGACTATAGACTAGACTATAGACTAGACTATAGACTAGACTATAGACTAGACTATAGACTAGACTATAGACTAGACTATAGACTAGACTATAGACTAGACTATAGACTAGACTATAGACTAGACTATAGACTAGACTATAGACTAGACTATAGACTAGACTATAGACTAGACTATAGACTAGACTATAGACTAGACTATAGACTAGACTAGACTAGACTAGACTAGACTATAGACTAGACTATAGACTAGACTATAGAGTAGGCTATAGACTAGACTATAGAGTAGGCTATAGACTAGACTATAGAGTAGGCTATAGACTAGACTATAGAGTAGGCTATAGACTAGACTATAGACTTGACTAGACTAGACCGTAGACTAGGCTATAGACTAGACTATAGACTAGACCGTAGACTAGGCTATAGACTAGACCGTAGACTAGGCTATAGACTAGACCGTAGACTAGACTATAGACTAGACCGCAGACTTGGCTATAGACTAGACTGTAGACTATTTATCAAAAGTCTATAAATTGGAAAAAGTTCCGAAAATGTCGTTGGGGTACCGGTTCCTATATAAAACATAAATATATTGAATTTTGATGTACATATACTATATGGATCGACGAGCAATTGATATGTTGACACAATCAATATAACTTAATTGAGAACTGTATTTAGCTCTTTATAAGGTCTGTATTTGTAACCGTTTTGAATTGCCTTGTTATCCAATTTACAATCCTAAATTAATAGTTTTACGATGTGTATGGTCCAAAAAAGTATAAATTATTTAACTCCCTTCATAAAGTTGTTCCACAACTGGCTGTCTACAATATTTATAGTTTGGAATTGAGGCCAAGGAATCCTGTTTGATAATGTCACCATCAGATCTGGTTCTGTGGAAGTAGTCGACCTTTGTAGAACAATTTTTTTAACAATACTTTTTGTTTCAAAATTTTATCTTCTGGAACTGAAGTTTAACAAAATCCTTCTACAATATACATTAATCTAGAACTACTTAGTAGCTTTTTTAAGAAATAATTGAAGAATTAAAAAAAATTCATATACATTTTTAATGAATCATTCCATGAATAATTTAAAAATAAGGAAATCATCCGAATAAAACGTGCTTTTGAAAAAAAAAAAAAATACACGTAAATATATAAAAAACTTTCTTTGAATATAATGAAAAACTTATGATTATGTCATGGAAAATTCTGGATAATTTCCGAATTATCTCGCTAATATAGGGGTAATCACGAAATTTTCTTTGTATGAAAAATGCCCTGGAAAACATTTTTATGCAGCCGTTTAACAAATCAATTTCTATAAAATTATTCCCGGCTTACGCAAGTTCCATATTCTTAGTGTCTTTGAACCAATACAGAATGTCGATGTTACTAGCTAAGTTAGAGAACCATAGACCAGTTCTAACCTACGTTTCAATAAGCTGGTTTAACACTTTTGATAAAAAACAATACCGGAATTTCCAATCAAAACGCATATAAGAAATGAGGCTGCATTCACAGTCGAGAGGCTCCTATATTTAGGGGAATTGAGCAAACAACACATCACACAGTGGTATAGGAAAAAAAAAGAGGGAAATAATTCGGTAACTTCTAAACGGTTAATCCGATTTTGATGAAATTTGGTATGCACAAAGAGGAGGTGTTGTCGAGTTTAGGTTTTGAATTTGGGCCTTATAGGCCAACCAGGGGCCCGGCGGGGGGTCCTCAAATTAGGACACCTCGGCTATGTTAAATTTTTAAAACGATCCTATTTCTTCATTTGAGTTCCGATTGGCCTATAAGGTCCAAATTCAAAACCTAAACTTGACAACACCTCCTCTTTGTGCATACCAAATTTCATTAAAATCGAATTAACCGTTTAGAAGTTACCGAATTATTTCCCTCTTTTTTTTTCCTATACCACTGTGCATCATCAATGTGTACTGGGCATGTTGAAAGGCAATACACTAAATTCAGACGTTCCTTTTTGCATACCAGAAAAATAAATTGTTGGGGACTGATAGGAGATCGTGGTCAAGCGGATGACTCAGAAATACAAAATGGGTCTAGCGATCTACATTAAAAACTCGGACACTGTTATATTGGATTGAATGTGGCATTAAACTTTGGTTAACATATATTCCAACAGCCAGTAGCAATTGGGGCGATATCACTGATAAGGTAAAAACTCTGACTGTATTGGATTATAAGAGAGCTGTAACCGAATACTTTTCCGATGGAAAGATCTAAATCATTTGGGCACTAGGACATTCGGAAATGAAAGAGTGAAACTTGCGGAAGCTAATGTAACGAGTGCAATGGAAAGGTATATAGGATCATGGGGGTAACCCAACTCAGAATGAATAAGTCCAAGATTAGTAAAATGGTGCGTATTCTTATTGGACACAACTTACGATATTATATCGACATGAGATTCTAATATCTGTATTTCAAAAGTGTTTTAATTAAATCACAAGAGTTTCTAATTAATTCCAATTGAATTTTGAATGTTTCAGTTTATATTTCAAAAAATTCCAATTGTATTTTCGAAATTTTTTCAGATAGATCGATAAAAATTATTTTGTTTATTAGTTCCTCCTCTTAATGACTCCTTAACATTGATATAGTATAAGTAAAATTTCATTTTCCGTTTAACCGAATAGGTAATTGCAGCATATTCGAATCTTAGAATGTATGATAATGGTTTTGGTAATGCAAAATATTTCATTAGGTATATCAAAAAGTTTCAGTTCATTCCTAGTTAAGGCGATTTTGTTTTGGTTTTAAGAAATTCATTTCGGTTGGAAAATTCTAAATGATTTCGGATATTAGCAGGATATTAGCAGGTATTCGGGGAAAATATTTAATGAATTTTAAAGCAGATATTGATATTAAAATATTACATTTTATATTCGAAATATTACAATAACGTTGGGGAAGTGTAAAATATTTAAAAACAAATATTTCGGGAATAGATAGTACGCATTTCGGTTTCGGTTGGAATCTTGAAATGTTTGTTTTTGACTCATTCTGTTTTTCGCTAAGGACCTTGAAATCTGTCAATCAATAAATACATTTGCTTAATTGTCAAATATGGTGAAATAGTAAACTTAGTGTTCTAGACGTTTCTAAAATGGCAAATGTTTTTCACGGTTTTTAAGATTTTCATAAGCAGTTGCTAAGGTGAAATAAAATTCTTCTACCTAAAAATTTCTTTAGTTCAATAACATCACGTCATTCAGTAAATTAAAGGCGCCTCAACATGTCAAACTAGTTTGACATAAAATACTACCTATAGCCTTTTTCTTGATGAAATTTATTTGAAAATAGTCACGTTCTAGACTAAAAAGTGACGTGGTGCTTGAAAATTAAATCCTTTAGTCGGCCATATTAGTTAAAGTATATTTATAATGTTATCAGTAGTTTTTTTTTTTTTTTTTGTTTGATAAAAAATAACAAAAAATAAGCATTAATCATTTTAACATGGCAACTCTATAGAAAATTTCCACTGAAAATATGATTGCAGAAATATGTAAAATGTTGTTTTTGTCAAGAAGAGGAGTGAGAGAAAGTCGAGGGGTTTGAGAAATAAACAAAAACAAAGAACAGCTGACTGTAAGGCAGCCATATTGCTTGCAGTTAAAACTAATTGAAAGTGCATTTTCATTGTTTTTTATTTATATTTATGTTAAATAAAGAAAAAAAAGATTAAATTTAGAACGTGTGTATTTAAATTATCAATTTATTTAGTTTTACATATCAAATGGACGACCATATTGAATACTCGGCAAAAGTACCAATACAAAAGATAAGCCATACATTTTAAAGGCAAAAGAGAGTAGAGTAATATAGAGTAGAGAGCTAGAAATGAGCAATTTGTTTTTTGCTGAGTGTAGTGTAGTGCAGTGTAGTAGAATTTAATATTTAAAATGGTTTAACACGACTCTAACAGCAGACAGTTCACATTTGTACGTTCCGTATATAACGCAAACAACAAAGAGAAATCGATATAGTAAGAATTAAAACCCTGCTACTAGTAGAGGTATTACTTATTCAAGAAAAAAAGATTTCAATTGTCAATCTATTAAGAAAAAAACTCAATTAACGTCGCCTTCTATGCCAGTGCGTATAAAGGTTTTTGACAATTTAAATAAATTATAATCCCTGGAAAAAAAAAATTATAAAAATTCATTTTGTGTGATTTTTTTTTGTAAATTTCTGCTTGCTGATAATTTGACCAGTGTGTCTTTTTTTTGTGAGTGTGTATATATTTAAAATTGTGGCACATTAACAATATAAATTCATTTTCTTTTGTGCATTTAGCAAAGTGAGACATAAACTCTCTAAACGAAAACAAACCAAAAAAAGATTTACAAATTAACTGTGATTTTATTGAAAACTTTTAAATTAAACGAAAAAAAAAAAGACAAAAAGCAACATGATGAAATTCTTAGTGGGATTCTGTATTTTGGCCGTAGTGGCTCCTACCGTTTTTGGTGAATTGAAATGTAAGTATTTTTATTTAATATTAAGACATATTTTTATTAGAAAATTCTGTGAATTTATTAATATGTAATGCGCATTTTAAAGCAGAAAAAGAAAAGTATCACACAAAGAAATTAATAAACAACAGAGTTGTATTTAGTATAAAAGAAAGAAAAATAGTAATGAGAATATTACTCTTTTCTCTCTGCTTTGTTTTGAAAATACTCTCTTGTGTGAAACATTTTGTTTATTTTTTTTTTCTTTTTCTATTAATAATCAAAACAAATCGCTATGTTTTTATTTTTGTTAAACTCTTTTCGTTTTTAAAGGTTGTTGTTATTGTTGTTATTTATAAAAACCAGTTATGTTTTAATATTTCTTTATTTGGTTGTATAATAAGTTGATGACATACCGTTATTATATTGATTTTTCCCTAATGTTTATTTCGTAATAGTTACTAGTGAAAGAGAGAGTTGTTTATCTTCAAATCAAGGTCTTTGATATAAAGATGTCAAACAAAAACAACAAATGTTTCTTTTTAAATGTAAATGTTATTTAACATATAATTTGTCTATTATGTAAAATTAACATAATTAAAAATTAACACAATTTCTGCTGTAAACATAATGGCAAACAGTTCTTTAACTTAACATTGTCTGTATACTGTTAACTTAACAGTAGACACTCATTTTACATAGAGTAAATTCAAGAACATTTGTTTACATTCTTAGAACAATTTTGCACACGACTTTAATTCAAGTCTGATTGCAGCAAAACCCATCTTTAGGGGGGTTTTGGGCCATTCTCTGGTAAATCACATGAGTCAAATATGACGATTTTTTATTTGTTTATGGAAATTAATTATCTATCCTTTGTTTAAGCTTTACACTTTATTAAAAATTTGTTTCTCACGACCTTTAAGCCTTCAATTTGCACACGGCGATTTTTTCTATTGATACCAAAATACACATGGCGTTTCTATGAAATCAAAACAAAACGAAACCACCATGTTTATGATAACAATAATACAACAAATACATACATAGATCTTACTACTCATAACAAAATTACTCCCTGTACTTGCTAATTACTCTCAGAAAATACAAACAAAACGGGAGAACAGCTAGTTTTGCACACGTTACCAACAAAAATTATAGAAGAGGGCAATTATTATTCTCTGTTTATAACAAAATAACAACAATAACAAAAAAAAGTACCTTGATTATCCACAACAACAACAAAAATAGAAAATGAGAGATCAGGAAATGATCTTAAAATTTAAGACTTAAATGATGAAATTGTACTTAGAACAAGCGGCATTTCTTTGTTCAATGATGATCAATGATACGATCCCTTAAAAAAAAAAAACAATTTCATCATATGTCGTCGTTAGTTTCTTATTTAGGCTTCCAGTAAAAAAAAAACATTTTCATTACTATATGACATTTTTTTTGTAGGTTCTTTGGGTAATCCTGAGTTGCCCACTGAATGGATTGATTTACGTGGTGACTGTTTGACAGCCATGCGTAATCAAATCCAAAAGGAAATTGATGCTTCCTATCAATATTTGGCCATGGGTGCTCACTTCTCTCGCGACACTGTCAATCGTCCCGGTTTTGCTGAAATGTTCTTCAAGTCAGCCAAGGAAGAGCGTGAACATGGTTCCAAATTGATTGAATACTTGTCCATGCGTGGTCAATTGACTGATGGTGTTACCGATTTGATTAGAACTCCCGTAAGTAGTTTAATTTTCTACAAAAAAATATAACCATTTCTTCATTATTCTTTTGTTTTCTTTATCATTTTTATTTCTTTAGAGTGTCCAAAAAGATGAATGGGAAAGTGGTGCAGAAGCTTTGGAAGATGCTTTGAAATTGGAAATCCAAGTTACCAAATCGATTCGTAAACTCATTGCCACCTGTGAAAAGAAACCCAACTACTATCATTTGGTCGATTACTTGACTGGTGTCTATTTGGAAGAACAATTGCATGGACAACGTGAATTGGCCGGTAAATTGAGCACTCTCAAGAAGATGATGACCAACCATGGTGCTTTGGGTGAATTCTTATTCGACAAAGAATTGTAAACAGCACTTCTCCATTCTACAGCTTAAACTACAAAACATCTAATATGAGATTTTTTTCTTAACAAAAACTCATTTATAACATTTAACAAAATATAGAACATTCTTTAGCTGTGCTTTTTATTTAATTATTAAACTTAGAAATCTACCATGTATAAAAAAAAAATCATTGTTAAATTTATCAAGTATTCTTTTTTGTTTTCATTAAAAAAAATTATTATAAAGTATCAGTAAAAAACTCTCTACTCTGTTTTAATTATTTTCAATTCAATAAATTTTAGTTTGATTATCCACTCCACATATTTCAAACTCAAAAAAGAGCACAGTGAATATTCTTGTTTTTTTTTTTTTTTTTAATTTTTTCCAATAAATTAAAACATAATTAAAACGTATGTTTTTTTTTTGTTCATTAATTAATACTCGCTGATTTCCTTATCTCCTCAAACATCAATAATTTTCCAAAAGAAATTTGATTTTTTAAAACAACCCGTCTTTTTGCTACATGTGATTTATTTAACTTAAGTTGTACATTTTGCCTTCTTTTTATCTCAGTGCTATAATGGTAGTAAACAATATCTGAACAAATAAATTACGAATATTTGAAGTAATTAAACTAATAAATCAAAACAACTAATAGCACACATAGAAGTAAAACAAAAAAACAATAAATACCTTCAAGAATAGTTATCTTATTATTTTTGTCAATTATGCAAATATTGAAATGAATTAAATGAATACATATAAATACATACATAACTTAATAAAAGATTAGTGTGTGTTTTATTTTAAACCATATCAACATAGAGAGGTTTGTGCTGATAGGTTTGACAACTTGGCGATTTCTTGAACAATTATTTCGCCAGGTAAACGCTATTAACAACATATGACCGATGGTTTTTCCCTTCATTACACAATCACTTTCTTATTCGACTTAGCAATGTCCATGCCTCAGTCTTTTATTCATGTAAATCTCCACACCCAGAGACTTGTGTTATCCCATACCACAGATCACTTTACAGGCCATTATAGTTATGTTATTGTTGTTGTAACATTTTGACTGTGACCGATAGTTGTTTTCTGGGGAAAAACCCCTTAAGGTTGATACATCTAATGCTCGGTTGACAATCTTTGGTGAAGATCAAAAACTACCTTTTGAAGAACTAAAAAAAGTACCAAAAAGTCCCCGTTTATAGGTTCTCATTTACTCCGGGCTCTACATGCTTTATTTCATATTTCTAGGTTTAATATTCAAATTAACTCAAAAACTACCTTTTGAAGAACGAAAAAGTACAAAAATAGTTCTTGGTCACTTACGAAATTAAAATTATATTCCACCCGAATATCCAACAAGTAAGAGTGTTATATTCGAATATGCCGAATCTTATATAGCCACCATCAATTATGGACACATCTCTTTCGGATTAACAAAATATTCACTAAAAAAAATATGTTTGTCCAACTTTTAAACCATGAACATATATGGGCGGTCAATCGGCGTCAATTATAAAATTCGGTAGAGAGAAACTTTCTTCTGTATAGAGATTTTCAAAGCTATACTCGTATTTTTATGCCAGTAATGTGCGTTAAAGTCATTTTCTGAAGGGGGCCATATATGGGGGATAGGGTCAATTATGGACCGATTCTCATAAATTTCAGTAGAGAGGTTTTTGCTCATAAGAAACTTACTTATGTCTAATTTCAGCGCTATACTCGTATTTTTAAGGCAGTAGTGAGCGTTAAAGTCATTTTCTGAGGGGCACCTTATATGAGGAGTAGAGTCAATTGGGGACCGATCCTCATAACATTTGGTAGAGAGATTCTAACTCATAAGAAACTTGCTTATTTATTTTATCGCTATATTCTTATTAAGGCAGTAATGAGCGTTAAAGTAATTTTCTGATGGGGAACTTAAACGTAGGGTAAATTATGGACCGATCCTCATAAAATTTGGTAGATAGATTTTTGATAGTGAGAAACTTACTTATATCGAATTTTAGCGCTAGACTCGTATTTTTAAGCTCGTAATGGGCGTTATGTCATTTTTTGGAGGGAACCATATATGAGGGGTAGGGTCATTTATGGACCGATCCTCATAAAATTTGGTAGAGAGAATTTTGTTCATATGAAACTTATGTCGAATTGCATTTTTAAAACAATTATGACTATTAAAGCAGTTTTTCGGGGGGCCACTTGTATGGGGGCTATGCGAAAATGTGGACCGATATTGCCCATTTTCAATACCAAACAAACTTTACCTATAAGAAATATTTGTGGAAAATTTCTCTAGCTCTTTCCGTTTGGACTCTATCGTGCTTTCAACAGACAGGCAGACGGACATACAGGCATGGCTCGATCGTCTTAGAATTTAATAAGGACCCAGAATATATGTACTTTTGTGGGTCTATGATCAATATTTCGATGTGTTACAAACGGAATGACAAAATCAATATACCTCCATCATTTTTGATTTTCATACAAAAAAATCTCTTCTATCAAACTTTGTTATAACGAATTCTCGGATAGAACGAACTTGGAACAGAAATCGACTTAGAAGATTAGTCTAGCGCTTTGCTCAAGTACCTATCTAATCTAATCTCGGAGCATTGCTGTTCCGTTGCTTAATTTCCGAGTTCCAGAATCATCACCGCCGTTCAACCACGCAGATGGAATGATGTCTAATGCATCTAGAGACGCAATCGGTAGACCGACTTATTTAATACATTCGTATTTCGGTCACTTCGTCCATTCCGTATCTTATTAATTTGACACCAACCCATTTCTATAGTCACTCCTCTCAGGGGTATCTGTTGTTTTTGCCGCAAAAGCATCGAACTTACACCCGAAATATAGATTTCACCGTTTGTCAGTCTTTTTATCAACATTCTCATCCCGCGATTTTGCGTTTAAACCACGTGCATCCTAAAAGGACCTCTCCTATAACCAGGATAAGATAAAGTCCGAAACTCTGGTACCAGATAAGCGTGGTTCTGTGATTCGACCCCAGATCAAATCAGACCTGGGGTTACTCGCTAACATCTTTTTTAACTCATACCTGAATTGTGAGTGTTCGATGTTCGTGTCTCAATATTTGTCCCTTTGTTATCCAGACCGCTTAGCTTATTCCCTTATCAACTTGTATTTTCAGATCGCTTAGTACTTAGCTTGGAAGATGATACATTCTTACGTATGTACGTTCCAAACTTTACTTAGGAATAACATCTTGGCGAAATAGACCAAGCAGACTAAAACTTTGTTAGAACAACGAATATTCATAGCTTTGGAGCAAAAAGTATTCAGTTTATCAAGTTTCATAACTTATTAACTATTAACGCTTACGATAGTGATGAAACAATAAATTTTCGATCCTAAACAACATTAACTATTTATTAATTTGTAATCATTTACAAATCTTGTTTCTTAAAAATACGTTTGGCATTGTTTATACGACTTAAAAATTAAAAAAAATAGTACCTAATTTTGAAATCTCCCATATCACTTCTTTTCTAAATCCTTATAGAGATTTAACTGTTTCAATTGTTCCTGAAATAGTTGTTGCAACTGCTGGGGAGTTTTTATTTCTTTTCTCAAACGTTCCTGTTCTTTTAATTCTTTTTTAATATTTTCTTCGTACATTTTTGGCATATTCGAAATACTATCCTTAAGTTCCTGCAGCTGTTCGCGTAGTTGTTCATTCAGTTCCTTTTGTATTTCAAGTTCTTGTCGAAGATTTTCTTGAGCTTGTAATTCTTTTTGAATATTTTGTTCAATTTTTTCTTGCCTTTTAAGCTTATTTTCTCTTAGCTGCTGCAACTTGTCTTGTAATTGTTGTTGCAAATCTAGTTCCTTTTGTAAGACTTCCTGCAAATCTGCACTTTTTCTAGATTCTATTTGCAATTGTTCTTCAAGTTTTTCACGCTTTTCCATTTCTATTTGTAATTGTTTTTCTTTTTGTTCAACTTCTTGCTCTAGATTTTGTTGCATTTGTTCGTGAGTTTGAGTTTCGTGTTGCAAGCTTTCTTTAATTGTTTGTATTTCTTGTTGCCATTGTTTTTGCTTTTCCTCTAATTGCTGGATTTTATTCTGTTCACACACAAAGCCAAACTTATTCAGACATCTGTTATCATTCCATTTCATATTTTCTTTCATCACGATTTGAGCACAAAACTCATTTTTGCCAACAAAGTTGGGATTGCCGCCATACCAATTGGTATAGTTAAATTTCTTGCCCGTTGTCAGCCAAACAAAATGTTTTTCCGGAAAACGACTCATAATACCACCAATCCAAAGTGTAACATTTTTGAATTTGTTTTCTTTACGAACATGTTGAATCAATGCACTAAGTTCTAGAGATTTGTCACTGTTATCAATTTCCACCAAAGTCATGTTCATTTTTAAACACACACCTTGACTTTCCATCCAATTGAACTGAAAAAAAATAAAAAAATATTAAACATTTTATATATTGTGTTAAAAATTTGCCTTAACTACCTTTTCCTCAAATTCTATATAATACTGATTATTTGCATCTGATGTATACATCTGACCACTGGCATAAATGTAATTTATTTTAAATATTATTAAAACTATAAAAACTTTTAAAGAATTTGCTAAGCTCATTTTAACTAGATGTTTCTTCTTAAACTTTAGATTAACAAATAAATTTGTTTCAATTATTTTAAGAATTTCTTATTTAAACTAAAAATAAATTATAAATACAAGTGACCCGGGTTAAATCAAAAAGATAAGCTTATGTGTTGCGAAAATAGTGGGATTGTCTGATTAATTTTTGTCCAAAATTACGATTCTGTATAACAGTGTGCGGCGCAAAAAGCATAATTAGTATAACTTTTTTCTAAAGCATAAGACATGATAAGCATTTAAGTTTTACTTCTACCTTGGCCACACATCCAACTAGAGTCCCGTCTATAGACAATTCTGGCTATAGTCCGTTCTGTCTATAGTCCAGACTATAGACTAGACTATAGGTAAGACTATAGCCAAGACACTAGATTATAGAGTAGACTGTACTCCAGACTGCAGAGTAGACTATAGTAAAGTCTATAGAGTGGACTATAGTCCAGATTATAGAGTATACTATAGATTAGACTATTGTCCAGACTCTAGACTAGACTACAGTCCAGATTATAGTTCAAACTACACTAGACTATCGAGTAGACTATAGTCCAGACTGTAGAGTAGACTATAGTCCAGACTGTAGAGCAGACTATAGTCCAGACTATAGACTAGAATAAAGTCCAGACTATAGACTGGAATATAGTCCAGACTATGGACTAGACTATAGTTCAGACTCTAGACTAGACTACAGTCCAGACTGTAGTTCAAACTATATAGTCCAGACTATAAAATAGACTATAGTCCAGACTATAGACTAGACTATAGTAAAGACTATATGCAAGACTATAGGCAAGACTATAGTCAAGACTATATGCAAGACTATAGGCAGGACTATAGCCATGACTATAGGCAAGACTATAGTCCAGACTATACACTAGACTATAGAGTAGACTATTGTCCAGACTATACAGTCGACTATAAAGTATACTATAGTCCAGACTATAGAGTACACTATAATCCACTATGTAGAGTAGAATATACTCGAGACTATAGACTATACTATAGATTAGACTATTGTCCAGACTATAGACTAGGCTATTGTCCAAACTATAGACTATAGTCCAGACTATAGACTAGACTATAGTCCAGACTATAGACTACAGACTATAGAGTACATTATTGTCCACACTATAGACTAGACTATAGTCCATACTATATATTAGACTATAAACCAGACTAAAGACTAGACTATAGTCCAGACTATAGACCAGATTATAGACTAGACTATTGTCCAGACTATAGAATAGACTATTGTCGAGACTTTAGACTAGACTATAGGCAACACAATAGTCCAGTCTATAAGCTATAATTCAAGTTATAGACTATAGTCCACGTTACAGACTAGACTATGGTCCAGATTATAGACTAGACTATTCTCCAGACTATAGGGTAGACTATATTCCAAACTATTGTTCAAACTATAGCCCAGACTATAGACTAGATTATAGCCAAGAATATAGGTAAGACTATAGTCAAGACTATAGGCAAGACTATAGTCCAGACTATTGGCTAAACTATAGTCCAGACTATAGTTCAGACCATAGTCCAGACTATAGTTCAGACTATAGTCCAGTTTATTGTTCAGACTATAGTCCAGACCATAGACTAGACTATAGCCCAGACTATAGTCCAAAGTATAGACAATACTATAATCCAGACTATAGACTAGACTATTGTCTAGACTATAGACTAGAAGGTTGTCCAGACTATAGGCAACACTATAGTCCAGATTATATACTATAATCCAGGCTATATACTATATTCCAGGTTATAGACTAGACTACAATCCTGATTATAGACTAGACTATATAGTAGACTATAGTCCAGACTATTAGACTAGACTATTGAACAGATTGTAGACTAGACTATAGTTCAGACTATAGACTAGGCTATAGTCCAGGCTAAACTATAATCCAGACTGGACTTTAGTCCAACGTTTTAGCAACGTTTTATTGCTATCACATAAGTAAATTTCAATAAAACTCTACACACTCCGTTATAAACTAAGTATAATTTAAATTTTTGTGTAAATTTATTAATATAAACAAAATTTTTTTTTGCCGAAAATATGAACATTACTTTTGCAATTTTTTTATATTTATTCAAAATTTTGTGTTTATGCATATTTTTTTATTCTTAAATGGAAATCATTGAATGCCTTATCTACACGTGGATCGTATTGTGGTTTAAGAGTGGGTTTAGCTTTAGTTATTAAATACAGTCAAACTTCGTTAAAACCGAGTTAGTTATAAGATATGTTTTTTTTTTGCAAGAAAATAGTTTTAAAATGTGGGTCTTTATAAATTTGTAGTTCGTTATAACCGAAAATACGTTATAACTGAGTTCGTTATAAACGGGTTTTACTGTACATACATTAGTATGTATAAGCAATTTTCAAAAATTGATTTAAAATTGCAAATTTTTAATAAAATTCTGCAAGAAAGTATAGTCGAGCTAGCCCAACCATGTGAAGAAACACGAAAATTACTGCCCCTTTTTTGGTTAGGACGATATCAGTGACCGAAAACGTTATATAGGGCCCTATTAAACACTGACACAAAACCTAATTAGATTCAACGTTTATGTTGCGTAGTGCCATGAGGACTACGTTGACCAGAGCTTCAAAAACATTGCTGGACATTACTCCGATCGAAAGGCCTGTAAGATACGAGGCGGCACTCACATCCGAGCGGCTCTTATCGTTATGTGAATTGACCAAAGGTGGTTACGAATGAGGGCTGGATTAAAAATATGGGCGGGAGAATTCCATAAGGCCACTTGGAATAATAGAACGTTGGACAACACCATGAAGTGACCACAACGAGAATCCTTCCCAAGAATAAATAAGTCCGAGATTAGTAGGATATCAATTTTTAGTGGATACCCGAGATACAAAATGATCGGCGGCGATGGCTCGACCATTTTTGGTCATATAATTCTCAAAACTGCAATGAAATATCTTCCCTATAGAACTACATATATATAATCCTGGTTTCTGAGGGATTTAATAAAAATCTTGAAGAACTAGATCCCAAGATTGGATATAATTTCGGCGAAAGCCTGATTTCTGAATATTGGACGATAATTTCTTTCGTAAATCGCTATATAACATTTGCAGGAAAGAGAGGGAACAACAGGACCTAAAGCGGCCTAAGTAGGTGTATATTTTTGGAGCTAATGTAATGTTCATCCTTCTAACAATCTAACCCATTCAGATCTAATTTATATAACCAAGAATTAAAATAATAAGTTAATTTATATATGAAAACTAAAAACTTTAAATTCAAAATTTTTAATATTATTATTTAATTAGACCCCAAAGGATACAATCGGTGTAATTATTAAAAGTATAAAATTTCTTTAAAAGTTATTCCAATATCTAATATAAGGATTGTTGATTATAATATTATAATGACCGCTATAGGAAATATCATCTTCTTGTAATTCTCTGGTTTCCTTAAATCCTCTTAACAAATACTTAAGATCTCCTTTAAGCAGTGGATGTTTAGAATTCTTCTCCAGTTTTGTGTATTTTTTCAATTTATTGTCTTTGGGTGCCAGCAATTTGTCCTTGATTTGATTTTGTAATTGTAAAGTTTCGAAAAGGTTTTCATGTTTATTCGTTTCTTTTTCAGTAGTTTGCTTCAATTGCTGTTGCAAATGTTCCTGTAAGTTTTGTTGCTTTTCCAGTTCTTGCTGTAGATTTTCTTGTTTTTTGATTTCCACTTGCAGTTTCTTCTCCAGACGTTCCTTGGTTTCTTTTTCTTGCTCTTTTAGCTGTTTTATTTGTTCATGTAGTTGATCTACCAAATTTTGTTGATTTTGTAATTCCTGTTTTAGTTCTTCCTGCTTTTGCAAATCCATTTTCAAATCATTTTCAAGTTTTGATTTGTCTTCTTTGAGTTGTTGTAATTGTAGTTGTAGCTGATGTTGTAGTTCTTGTTTTTCTTGTAGTTCGGCTTCCAAGTTCAATTGTTTTAGTATATCCTGACGGGTAATCGCCTCGTAATTTAGTTCTTGTTTGGCTTCTAGTTGTTGCCTCTTTTGAATTTCCTTTTTCAATTTTTGCTCACTTTTCAATTGCTGTTCCTCCACTTGTTGTAATTGTTCTTGTATTTGATGTTGTAATTTCTGTTGCTGTTGTAGGGTTTGATGTAAATCTTCTTTCTTTTTTATTTCGGTTTCTAAATTCTCCTTGAATTTCTCCTGGGCTTTTAGTTTTTGCTCTTTAAGTGTTTCCAATTCCTCTTGTAGCTGTAATTGCAATTCTTGTTGTTTTTGTAGTTCTTCTAGAACGCTCTGTTTCTTTTTTACTTCCGTTTGTAAATTTTCCTCCAGTACTTCTTGTTCTTTTAGTTCTTGTTCCTCAAATTGTTGCAACTGTTGTTGCAGTTCATGTTGATTGTCTTCCTGCTTTTTTAATTCTTGCCTTAAATGATTGTGCTTTTTTAATTCCAATTTTAAATCTTCCTCAAACTTTTCATTTTTTCCCATTTCCTGTTCAATTTGTGTCTTCTTCTTCTCCACTTCTAGTTGCAGTTGTTGCTGCACTTGTAAATAGTTTTGGGTTTCCAACTCTAAGGTCTTTTTGAAATTATTCAATTCCTGTTGCAATTTTTCTCTTTCTTCCAATTGTTCCTGCAGTTTTGCTCGCAACTCTTGTTGCTTGCTGTGTTCACACACATAACCAGAATAATTGATGCAAGATATATCATTCCACTGTAAATCTTGAGCCATTAAGATTTTAACACAAAATTCTTCCTTGTTGAGAAAATTTGGATTTTTGCCATACCAGTTGGTATAAGTAAATTGTTTGCCCGTTGATATCCATATAAAATGTTCCCTGGGATACTGAGACCTAAAGCCCCCAATCCAAAGTGTTGTATTTTTCAGATTATTTTCTTTGCGAACTTTTCTGATTAAGTTATGTAATTCCAGAGATTTGGCACTCGTATCAACCTCCAGTAAGGTCATGTTCATTTTAAAGCAGTCTATCTGACTTTCAAACCAATTAAACTGAAATAATTTAGAAAATTTTATAAAATTATAGAAAAATTCTTAAATTCTTCAATTAAATCATACCTTTTCTTCAAAATCTATATAATATTCATTTTTTGCATCTGAGGTATAGATTTGTCCTTTGGCCGAGATATGATTTATTTTTAAAATTATTAAAAATATAATTAACTTATACACGTTGCTTGAAATCATTTTAATTTGTTGTTTTCTCTGATGTTGCTTAAAAACTACTAATTTATATATTACTACTTCTATAATGGCAAATATTTTCAGAAAATTTCTGCCAAAATTATTTATTTTAAACTATAAGTAAATTTTTATGATAAAACATAAGTGAGAAGACTGATAAGCTGAGGTTTTAGAATAGAAAACTACTTAATTTTTTAGCTTACTTATATCATTATAAGATTTGTAACATATGGCTACGAATCGGACGTAGACCCATGACATATTAAAACATCGTCCGCTTAAAACTTTTAAGTGCATAAATCTATTAAAAATTTTAGTATTATTAGTATAATTTTCTGCTGATCGGTCATAACCAGTAGAATGCAGCATATATATGTGACCATACTTTATTCGTAAAATGTTGCAAATGACAGTTTTAAATTAAATATACCATTTATGATAAAGTAGTGTAAACATTTTCAAATATTTGCGGTTTCCTTTATTCAGCAGTTTAGATTACGTTAGATTTAATTTAACTAACAATAGTTTTCTCTTATATAAATCATTAGCTTAGTAGGTTCTCAGTAAAACAGCAAGTGAGATTGTAAAAAATATCGATATAAGGCCCACTATGGGGCCTCAAGTCAGTTTGTTACAAAAATTTACTTATGTCGAATATTATCGTAATACCGGCTTATTTATGCAATTTATTGAATGATTTTTCAAGAAGGCCTTATAAGGGAGACCCTTTTCAACAGGCATATGATCCGAAATAGGTTGATCTTCAACAAAATTCGTAAAGATTTGTAACACACAAACATCAGGCCAAACGTATGATACCACTCCACTATAGAGATCTAGTGCTTAACGTGAATACCTGCCTTGACGGCTTATTTCATGGTGGTCTTTTCCATCCACTGGGTAGACTTGAGACGGTCTACCACGCGACCCTGAATCCTCAGGTGGCAAATTTTGTACATGGCTGAGCCTGTCCATGTAACAGCACTTTGCTGAAGTACTTGAGTTATCTAATCTATTGCCATAGTAGCCCCGTTGCGGAATGACAGGCAACATGGGATCAATCCCAATGCAAACCCCGACATGGAAAAAGCAATCACCGATCTAAAGTCAATAGAAGGAGCGACAACCCCAACATCAGGTGATATCAATCTTCCGATATACCGAAAGGTGACCACCCTTATGATGTCATAAAAGATCGCATTATTTAAAATGCAATCCCCATCAACTAATGACCCATTCCAGTGCATTTCTTAACCACACTACTGAGATGGCTCTGTTGATTCGGCAACAGCACCTAGAGACGTATTTATAAGTCCGAAAGGCCCAGCCAATAAATCATCATCCCTCTGTATGTCAGATAATGTGACAAAGGATGTAGGAATTTCCAAAGTCAATTCGAACTCAATAATTGCCCCGACAAGTTGAGTGGTGGGCCTCAACCATAAGTCGCGTAGCATGAAACAATATGAATCCTGTTGAGATGGCAACAGCACCGAGAACTTCCCTGAAGTAAAAGGTCTACTAAATCAGTACTAGTCTCCTGTCGGGCATGGTCCATTCTCAGACCATAAAGAACGATCTACGGGATGACAGGTAACTACCAAGTGTCAACCTGAAAATTCCACACAGTTGCTTTGTCACATCACCCAGTGACATCTGCTGAGATGGCAACAGCACCGGAGAGAGAATCCAGACATATATGGCATTTGGATATATCAGTCCTTGAACCAACATTTTCTGCCCGCGAATTTGGGCATGAACCACAGCCACTGCGTGGATCCTGAAGGAACCTCAACCAATTGACCAGCCAGGACAAGTCCTGCGGGCAACTGGCCACCCGTAGTGCTAGATTATATGGTACTCTGGTTAGACCCCATGTCAAATCAACATGGAGATTTCACCAAGGTAACACGCCCCCGGCGGGAGCCACTATAGAGGTGTAGGATATATAATTAAGTATTTCTGGAATGAATATAATGGGAACGACTACTAAAGATCTCTATGAATATCGGTCCATTACACTAGCCAACAAGTTTTTAACCCAGAGAACATTGTATATTCTTCTAAACGATTGCGCTGCGCTGCATCTGACTCAGAATTTTTGAGATATTTCGAACATTTTGGAAAAAAACCCTGTTACGTGGATCCCGAAGGAACCTCAACAAACTGACCAGCCATGACAAGTCCTGCGGGCAACTGGCCACCCGTAGAGCCAGATTATATGTTACTCTGGTTAGACCCCGTGTCAAATCATTCCAAGGAAATGCCGAGGATTCATTTGATCATCATTAGTTTATAGTCCCGGCAGACTAGAGGCATTGGTAGCACCTATTTCCCCGGGATATTGCAATAACACCAAGATGGAGATTTCACCAACGTAACATGCCCCCGGGGGAGCCACTATAGAGGTGTAGGATATATAATTAAGTATTTCTGGAATGAATATAATGGAAACGACTGATTTCTATGAGTATCGGTCCATAACACTAGCCAACAAGTTTTTAACCCAGAGAACATTATTATACTCTTCTAAAGGATTGCGCAGCTCTGAATCCGAATCTGGACTCAGAATTTTTGAGATATCGTTTCGTAAATTTTGAATAAACCCTGTTATGTCAACGAAAGTCTGATCTGTCGATTTTATATATAACATTTGTTATATCTGTTTTCTTCTTCGATACATCTTAAAATGTTGTAAAATTATTAGGTTTCAGAAATCAAATATAATTAAATCTAAGACATTAATCATCTTGTCAAATTCAGTAGAGCACGGTTCGTAACTGATCCATGACCACATTAATGACACTATTTCGAAAATCACACTATTTCGAAATATAACGGAGAATAAATGTAACAAATAAGTAAAGCGTCCAACTTGTATCGAAATGCAATCATTGTGCGGAGAGAAATATAGGACTAACTTAAGAACGTTAACGCGGACCGGGTATATTTACATAATATGTATTACAAATACACATTTCAAATTCAAATCAAAGAAATTTAAATATTAAATTTTCGAAAAATACTCTTTTTCAAATGCATACACTTTATTGACATTGATGAAAATTCAAAATAATATCACGATATTTATTATCCTTATCATTAGAAAACACTTCTTGATCTTTTTCGTTGAGTTTCTGCAACTCCTCTTGTAGTAAATCCTTCAAGTTTTGTTGTATTTGTAACTCTTGCTGTAATTCTTGATACTCTGCTGTTGTATCATTTAAGTTTTCTTCAAGTTTTTCATATTTTATAGCACTTTGTTTTAATTTCTCTTCACATTCTACAATTTTTTGTTTTAGGTTTTGCTGTATTTCCAGATTTCTATGATTTTCCTGTTTCGATACTTCTTGAACACTGGTCAATTCTTGTTGCAATTTTTCTTGTTGCATTTGTTTTTCCTGCACTTGTGTCTGCAATTCTTGTAGGTTTTGCACTTTCTGCACTAATTGCTGTTGTAGTTTTATCTTAGCATTTTGCAATTCCTTTTGTATTTCCTTATTTTGATGTTCTTCTTGATTGTATTCACATATAAAACCCTGATGATTAGTGCAGGCAATATCATTCCATTGCAAATTATTGCCCCACCCAATGTGAGCACAATACTCATTATTGCCATAAAAGTCCGGATTATTACCCTGCCAATTGGTATATGAGAAAGGTTTACCGGTAGCTAGCCAAATAAAGTGTCGATTAGGATATCTTGACATGATGCCACCAATCCAAAGACGAACATTTCCAAAATTATTTCTGACCAGAGTATTAATTTCATTTGATTTCGTACTAGAGTCAATTGTCACCAACGTCATGTCCATTTCAATGCAAGCAATTAAGGCTTCAAACCAAGAGTACTAATAATGTGATTGATAGGTTTTTAATTCATTTTATGTTATTGTTATATTTATTTATGTAATGCTCACCTTCTGCTCTGAATCAATATAATAAACATTATTTTGATTCGTGGTAAATTTCTGCCCATAGGATTTCATTGGTTTGATTTTCAAAATCATTAGAATTATAATTACTGCATAAAAGATTTTTAAATCCATTGTAGTTGTTGCTTCTTTTGCACTTTATTATGAAATAATTAAATTTTTATTAATATTTGTTGGTTTTATACGAGCTAATGGAATTTCTAATACAAATGTAATTTCTTGTGGTAAATTGTTGATAACCAATGAAATGTGAATATATGATTTTAATTAAGTGTTGACAAACCGTAATGAATAACGGAAAGTTTTAACGAGTCCATACCCAGGAAAACTAACTAACTAACTAACTAACTAACTAACTAACTAACGAACAACGAAAACGAACGAACGAACGAACGAACGAACGAACGAACAGACGAAGAAAGAACGAACGAACGAAACGAACGAACGAACGAACTAACGAACGAACGAAACGAACGAACGAACGAACGAACAACGAAACGAACGAACGAACGAACGAACGAACGAACGAACGAACGAACGAACGAACGAACGAACGAACGAACGAACGAACGAACGAACGAACGAACGAAACGAACGAACGAAACGAACGAACGAACGAACGAACGAACGAACGAAAGAACGAAAAACGAAAACGAACGAACGAAAACGAACGAACGAACGAAACGAACGAACGAACGAACGAACGAACGAACGAACGAACGAACGAACGAACGAACGAACGAACGAACGAACGACGAAAACGAACGAACGAAACGAACGAAACGAACGAACGAACGAACGAACGAACGAAAGAACGAACGAACGAACGAAAACGAACGAACGAACGAACGAACGAACGAACGAACGAACGAAAACGAACGAACGAACGAACGAACGAACGAACGAACGAACGAACGAACGAACGAACGAACGAACGACGAACGAAACGAACGAAACGAACGAACGAACGAACGAAAAACGAAGAACGAACGAACGAACGAACGAACGAACGAAAGAACGAACGAACGAACGAACGAAACGAACGAACGAACGAACGAACGAACGAACGAACGAACGAACGAACGAACGAAGAACGAACGAACGAACGAACGAAAACGAACGAACGAACGAACGAACGAACGAACGAACGAAAACGAACGAACGAACAAACGAAGAACGAACGAACGAACGAAAACGAGCGAACGACCGAACGAGCGAACGACGAACGAACGAGCGAACGAACGAACGAACGAAAACGAACGAACGAACGAACGAACGAACGAACGAACGAACGAACGAAACGAACGAACGAACGAACGAACGAACGAACGAACGAACGAACGAACGAACGAACGAACGAACGAACGAACGAACGAACGAACGAACGAACGAACGAACGAACGAACGAACACGAAAAACGAACGAACGAACGAACGAACGAAACGAACGAACGAACGAACGAACGAACGAAAAACGAAACGAACGAACGAACGAACGAACGAACGAACGAACGAAACGAACGAACGAACGAACGAACGAACGAAAACGAACGAACGAAAAACGAACTAACTGAACGAAAACGAACGAACTAACTAACTAACGAACTAACTAACTAACACTAACGAAACTAACTAACTACTAACTAACTAACTAACTAACTAACTAACTAACTAACTAACTACTAACTAACTAACTAACTAACTAACTAACTAACTAACTAACTAACTAACTAACTAACTAACTAACTAACTAACTAACTAACTAACTTACTTACTTACTAACTAACTAAAGTTTAATGAATTATAAGGTTTACATGCAAGGTTTTCCTGAAGGTGGTTCCGTAGTACCTCTCGTTCAATTCCGTATTTTAAATACATACCATCACCTTATTCATTCTAAACAAGTTACTCATCTTCCTCACGTTGGGGACACCCTATAGTATGTTGATGGGCCTGGCCGGATTGTTGGGTGTAGAAAACATCAGCAAAGAAACATGTTACCCTACTATAGTGGTTTAACAATTAGCACGAATTTGTCCTAAAATTCTACGTAAATCAAGGGGCAAGTATACGGCGGTTGCATTTATAAACAATTACAAATACATATATTCAATTACCGGATATTGCAAAAGAATTAATTCGTAGTAAAAATTTGTATGTTATCCACACGCGTAGCAGTTTTAACGCAAAAAATTGTAGGTCAATGAACATTTAAAATTGCTTAAAATATATTTTTAATCATAATATATAGTTGTGAGCAAACAATTATGGGCAAGCAAGCAGCTAAACACCACAAAATATTTAAAATAATTCTCAAAAAAATAAAGATTTTATACTTTAAAAATTACATTTATTAGATTGTGCGGATTACATTGAAAAAATTAAAAGAAATTCCTATTTTAATTTTTAACGATTGTTTTCTATTTGTGCCCTTAATTAGATGTACACAGCTGTACCCAACCCCTTAAAATTTGGTTTTTTTCTTTATAATAAATGTTTTCATTTTGAAGACCTTGAGTACTAATATTTCTGAAACATAACATGATTTACAAAAACAAATAACTTCCGCTGGTATTTTTACTTTTACTATAAATTAATATGAGTTTTCAACTGCAAGGTCACTCCAACATAATATTATATAGATTGGACACTTTTATGCACGTTTTATGTGCGTTTTTAAACTAAGATACCAAGCCCTACTTGGTACCAAATTCGTTTGGGCTTTTTAGTGATATACAGCTGTAAACACTGAGTTTTTTTTGTGAGATCTTAATCTTGTAAAAGTGTATTCCTGAAAAATTATATTTTTTTCAAACTTTCCAATTTTTTTTACTTTTTGGGACACACGTATACAGTTAGGAATCATCATACTATGATACGTTGGGGATAAAAAGAAACATAGCATAGTTATGGTGGGCGTGGCAGCTCCCATATGGAAAATATGTTAAATTAGTATATCTTAGAAAAAAAAAAGTATTTAAGGAAAAAATGGGCGGACTTGAAATAGGGGACGTGGCACCTCCCATATGAATTAAACAGAAAAATGTATTTATTTTGGAAATTGAAAACTATTATTGCTAAAATCTTAAATTTTTGCACGACTTTTATTAGCGGGATTTAGAATCTCCCATATGAGTTAAAAACAAAACTTCGTATATATGAAATACTATTACAGCTGAAATCCTCAAATTTTGCACGAACAATTTTAACATCTATGTGAATATTTGCGGACACAGCAATAGGGGGCGTGATACCTCCCATTTGAATTATGTACAAAAATTCGTTTATCTGCAAAACTATTAGAACTAGAATTTTCAAATTTTCAACGAAGAACTTTAACATCCATCTGAACATTTTTGGGGAAATGGGGCGGACTTTCATTAGGAAATAATGAAACCTCCCATATAAAGTAAATACAGAAATTAGTATATCTGAGAAACTATTAGGGCTAAAATCGGCACCTCCCATATGAATTAAACAGAAAAATGTATTTATTTTGGAAATTGAAAACTATTATTGCTAAAATCTTAAATTTTTGCACGACTTTTATTAGCGGGATTTAGAATCTCCCATATGAGTTAAAAACAAAACTTCGTATATATGAAATACTATTACAGCTGAAATCCTCAAATTTTGCACGAACAATTTTAACATCTATGTGAATATTTGCGGACACAGCAATAGGGGGCGTGATACCTCCCATTTGAATTATGTACAAAAATTCGTTTATCTGCAAAACTATTAGAACTAGAATTTTCAAATTTTCAACGAAGAACTTTAACATCCATCTGAACATTTTTGGGGAAATGGGGCGGACTTTCATTAGGAAATAATGAAACCTCCCATATAAAGTAAATACAGAAATTAGTATATCTGAGAAACTATTAGGGCTAAAATCGTCA
The DNA here is from genome assembly GCF_015586225.1 of Lucilia sericata. Classification (NCBI taxonomy): domain Eukaryota; kingdom Metazoa; phylum Arthropoda; class Insecta; order Diptera; family Calliphoridae; genus Lucilia; species Lucilia sericata. The sequence goes on along the minus strand of NW_023994529.1, from coordinate 152,852 downwards.
AATTTTGCACAAACTTTGACATCCATGTGAACATTTGGCGGCAGAGCAAAAAGGGGGCGTGGAACCTCCAATTGAATTAAATTCAAAATTTCATATATCTATGAAACTATTAGATTATTAAAATTTTTCCATAGGTTATATTTGAATTCAAATTAATGTTAGAAAAAATTGGCATGGCATCTCCCATATAATGTAAATACAAATACATAATCGTATATCTGGCAAACTACTAGAGCTATAATCTTTAAAATTTTAATATGGGTATTTTATTTATATTGTTTTTAGGGTAGCAAAGCACATTGTTTAAGGCTAGTCTTCTATAAAATTAAACCTAGAAACATACCTCTGATAATCTATAACAGGGAACTTTTTGGTAGTTTATCGTTGTTTAACTGGTACTTTTTGAATTTTCTATTATTGAAAATCCTTCTTAAAAAGGACAAAATCGATTTAATCATTAAAATGTTGTGGGTCGAAATATATGAACAATGGGTTTTCCAAATTTAAACAAGTAAGAAAGTATAGTCGGGCGTGACCGACCATATGATACCCTACACCAGTTATGAATATTAAATGTGTTTAATTTTTCATAATAAAGCATTTATCATAAATATTACCTTGATACAGATTTATTGAGGCAATTTATTGACGAAAAACTAATTTTCTAAAAGAGGCTTTATATGGGGGATAGGAGTAAATGTGGACCGATCCCGATAAAATTGGCTGGATAGATTTGTATTTATATAATATTTGTCTGTGCTAAATGTCATTGCAATAACAGTGTTAATAAATGAATTGCGGATATTCAACTCACTTTCTGAAGGGAGTTTTGTATGGGGGTTAGGGTCAAACGAAATCCGATCATTTCGGGGTCATCAAGGCTTGTTAAAAACTTAGTTGTGCGAACTTTCATCGAGATACATTTATATTATACGTAATTATGAGCTCAAAATCCCTTTTCGGAGGGTTCAGTTGTATGGGGGCTAGGTTAAATAACGCACCGATTTTAATAATTTTCAATAGACTTTGTCCTTGGGTCAAAACAAACGTGTATTCCAAATTTCATCAAATTTTCTTGATAATTGCGACCTGTACTTTGATAACTACGTTTACATGGACGGTCGGACGGACAACGGACGGTCGGACGGACATCGTTAAATTGACTCAGAAAGTGAATCTGAGTCGATCGGTATACTTTAAGGTGGGTATAATACTAATATTTTAATGCGTTACAAACATCAACACAAACGCATAATACCCTTCCCACTATATTGGTCAAGCTTTCGCCTTCAATAACATCAATTCCTAATTCGTATAATAAATATTTACTTATGTATGTATTGTGGGCAACATTATAAAAGTCAACGGATTGACAGTTTGACATAATTTATCATAATTCAATGCATGTTTTTTTAAGAAAAAAAAAATTTTAAAAATACGTGAGTTCATCTTAAAAGAAAATGTATAAAATGGAAACAAATTTAAACTTGAAAAATAAAGTGTATTATAAAGTATTCTCTTTGTTGCTGAGTGTCCAATAAAAAGGGTACAAATAAGATTAAGTCCTCTTATGCCTTATATATTTTTCAAATAAGCAACAAAAAAAGGACACAATTGTATCCTTAAGGTACAAAAAGGATTTTTTTGTAAAGAAATAAGCTTAAGAAACAAATGCAACAATTTGAAAGGGTTACAATACAACAAAAAAGCAATTCTTAAATTATGATTGACAATTTACACATATTGTGGTCAATATGTTCATACATATTTAAATTTTTTTAAATCTAACATTTTTTACAATTTCATGCTTAATATGTTGTAATTTTTATATATATTCAGTATTGTTGTTCAGATTATTTAAACATTTGTTTACAGCAAACAACAATTTATATTTAGTTTAACAAATAAACTTAAATGTGACCATTCAGTCAGTTATCTTTGGTTATTTTGTTTTGTTTGCCACAAATCCTTACTGGTGTTGCATGTATTGTTTTGGTGGTATATGTGAGTTTCTTTTTATTGTCCTCTTTGACAGTTGACATGTTGCATCATTAATCTTAACAAAATACATAAATATTATAGAGTGTCTGCATACACAGAGGCCAAGCAACAACGTGTGGCACTCATAAAATCACTTCTATCTGTTGTAAAACATATTACAAATTTCACTATTTTACAATAAACAATTTTCAACGCTTTTACGTGGTTTGTTGCTGTTGTCATCATCAGCATCCTGTTGATGTATTGTCGCATGAAATGGCCATTTGGTCGTCATCTAACATGTCACAGATAAAATGTTTCATAGTTAAATAAAAAATTCGTTACCCTTATTTGACCCTAGCCCCCATACAAACCCCCCATCAAAAAATGTCTTAAACGTCTAAAATTGACTTGTAACCATTTGTATCGCAATGAAACTCAACATAATTAACTATTATTTAACAATATATCCTTTTCCCAAATTTAATGAGGATCGGCCCATGTTTGACCTATACTCCTATATAAAGCCTCATTTAGAAAATTTGTTTTTTATCAATAAATTGCTTAAATACTTTGGAATTAAGGTAAAATTCAACATAAAAGTTTCTTTGTGAAAAATTGAAATTTTTAAAATATACTCATGGTGTAGGGTATTATATGGTCGGCCATGCCCGACTATACTTTCCTACTTGTTTTTAAATATTATGGTCCTTTTATCAGTGTTTTGTTTTTTTATAACAACATTATGCAAAAATTTTGCTCAAAAAAATTATTTTTACATATAATTTAATACGTCATCAAATTCATGATAAATTTATTTTAAGGGTTTTTTTCAGACATTAAATTGCTCTTATACATGAGTTTATATTTGAGCAGAATTGTTAGATGCGAGAAAAAATCTTTTCAGATGTTACTAATTCAATAAAGCTTTTTCGCAACATCTTAGAGTTATTACAATCGGTGGAAAATCTATCTGGTACCATGGTTTGTCTTATGCAAAAACGGTGGCTACTACATATACACTTTTTCCATATAAAACAAGTAAGAAGGTATAGTCAGACGTGGCCGACCATATAATACCCCAGACCAGATATGAATATTAAATGTGTTTAATTTTTCATTATAAAGGAAATAAATCGGAATCAAGGTAATATTAAACCTTGATTCCGATTTATTTAAGCAAGTTATTGAGGAAAAACTAATTTTCTGAAGGAGGCTTTATATGAGGTATAGGAGCAAATATGGACCGATCCCGGTAAAATGAGCCGAAGAGATGTATATTTATATAATAAATTTCATTGCAATAATAATGTTAATAAGTGAATTGCGGATATTAAAGTCATTTTCTGAAGGGGACTTTGTATGGGGACTAGGGTTAAATGAGGTCCGAACATTTCGAAATTCGGCTAAGTCATCAAAGCTTGTATAAAACTTAGCTGTGCGACCTTTTATCGAGATACAACTATATTATACATAATTATGAGCTCAAAAGTCATTTTCGGGGATTCAGTTGTATGGATGCTAGATGAAAAAATGGACCGATTTAAACCATTTTTAATAGGCTTCGTCCTTGTGTATGCCAAATTTCATCAAATTATCTTGAAAATCTGTTCTTGGATAACAATGTTTACATGGACACTCGAACAGACTTACGCACATCGTTAAATCGACTCAGAAAGTGATTCTTAGTCACCACTTTATGGTGGGTATAGTACTAATATTTTAGTACGTTACAAACATCCGCATAAACGCATAATACAGTTCCCACAATAGTGGTGTAGGGTTAAAATTGGTTTTAATAACCATTATTAACTTAATCGTTTTTGCATTAGGCTGTTGGACTTTGTCTTGTACTGGTTATTGGAAAGGTCCCATCGGGGAGCACGTGTTGGCTGTTGTTGGTCGCGGGAAGAGAGGTTTAAATATTGATGCACGGTCAAATCAATATATCGACATAAGTTCGGTGATATTGCCACAAATATAAGAGAGAACCCCAACGGAAAGACTGTTCGGATCAATGTTGGAACGTTGTCCATATCTATATATATAAAAATGTGTGTTTATTTGTTTGTGGGTTTGTTTGTTTGAAGTCGGCTAAACGGCTGGACCGATTTTCTTGAAATTTTAACCGTACCTTCCTTTATATCTGGAAGGAACTATAGGCTACTTTTTATTTTAAAATTTCAAGTAGGCGAGGTGCCACGCCTACTTATTAAATAAATATTAAAAGTCATATATCTTGGAAACTAATTGTACCAATTAGAGTCCTCCAATTTTGCACGGACAACCTTGCCATCCATAAGAATATTTTTGGACAAAATGGGCGGAATGACTATAGTGGGCGTGGCACCTTCCATATTGAGAAAATATTGAATCAGTATATCTCGGAAAATGTAACAGTTAGAGCCCGCAAATTTGGTCGGAGCCACATAAGTCTCAATATAATTAGTTAGGATAAAAAGTGGCCGAACTAGCAGCAGGGGGCGTGGCACCTCCCATATTAATTAAATACACAAATTCATTTATCTTGGAAACTATTAGAGTTAAAAGCTTCAAATTTTGCACGAAGAACTTTAGTATCCATGTAAATATTTTGGGTAATAAATTGGCGGACTACCAATGGGGGGAGCGGTACCTCCCATATGAATTAAATACAAAAAAATATTTTATCTAAGAAACTAATAGAACTAGATTCCTTAAATTTTGCAAAAAGGACTTTCATATTCATCTGAAACTTTTGGGGAAAAAAAAGTGGACTTTCATCATGGGGTGGCTTGGAAACCCCATATGAATTATATAGAAAAATTTGTATATCTGAGATACTGTAGAAGCTAGAATCTTGAAATTTTACATGAACATTCATGTGAACATTTAGAGAAAAATGGGCGGACTTTGAATGAGGGGATTGGCCCCTGTGTATGTATGTATCTATGTTTATTTTGAATAAATTTTACAATAATTTTAAATCTAAATTGCAGTATTACCTAATAAAGAATTATTAAAAAACACAATATAAGGAGAATAATTTATAACAATATTATTTTGACCTTGGCTATTTTCATCAGTTCTACGAATACTTGTAATCTTTATTTCTTTTAAATTATTCTCGCCATTTAGCTCTTTAATGTCATTCTCCAGTTTTGACATTACAATAATGTTTTTGGTTTTTTTTGTGTCCTCCTCATCTTGTCGCCTCTCTTCCGATCCTTCACTTTTTTCTTTTATTAGCTCTTTTAGTTGTTTTAATTGATCATTCAGTTGTAGCACTACCTGTTTCATCTCGTTCCGCTTTGTTATTTGCCTTCCTAGAGTTTTTTCAAGTTTTTGCTTTTCCTCTTTGAGATCTTGGTAATTTTGCATTTCTTGTTTAAGATCATTCTGCTTTGATATTTCCATTTCCAGATCCTTTTCAAGTTTTAGCTTTTGTTCTTTGAATTTTTGCAAATGTTGGATTTCTTGTCTTAATTCATTATGCTTTGATATTTCCTTTTCAAGATAATTTTCAAGTTTTACCATTTCTTCTTTAAGATCATTCTGCTTATATATTTCGATTTGTAAATGTTTTTCAAGTTTTAGATTTTCTTCTTTTAGATTTTCTAATTGATGCAGATGTTGATGTTGTAAATTCTGTTGGCTTTTTAATTCTACTTCTTTAGCGTCAATATTTGCTTGTTTTTGCTGCAGCAACTGTTTTACATTTTGTAATTCCTTTTGCAAAGCTTCATTCTTTTTTAATTCCGTTTGTATATTTCCTTGAAGCTTTTCAAGGGCTTCTAATTCGAGCTTTTTAAGTTGTTGTAATTGCTCTTGGTGTAGATCATGTTGTTTTTTTAGATCTTGCTGTAAGCTCTTAATATCGTCTGTTAAATTTTCTTCTCTTTCTTGAGATTTACACATTTGGTCTTCGTATTCTTGCAATTTTTGTTCGCATTCATAATGTAAATCTTGTCGTCTGTCTATTTCGTTTTGCAGAATCTTCTGCACTTGCAGATGAGTGTGAGTTTCTTGTGTTAAAGTGTGTTTAATAGCATTTAATTCTTCTCTTTCCTTTTTATACTCACAAATAAAGCCATTTTCTGCTGAACACTTATCATCATTCCATTTCCAATTTTCCGACTTTGCCATTTCAACACAATATTCACAATTTTCAAAGAAATCTGGATTGTCGCCAAACCAATTGCTGTATGTAAATTGTTCACCGGTTGAAAGCCAAACAAAGTTTTGTTGTGGAACTTGTGTCAGAATACCACCAATCCATAGAAAAGCCTCCTCAATAGTATTCTGTTCTTGAGCATTTTTAAGCAACAAATTTAATTCTAGAAATTTTTCTTTCGTATATATCTCCACTAAAGTCATGTTCATTGTAGAGCAGGTTAATTGTCCATCAAACCAAGTGAACTGGAATATAGTAATACATATATAATTAGAAAATTTATCTGGTCTATTTCGTACAATATTTTAGTACTTTTTGATCAAAATCTATATAATATGTTTTATTATTATTTGAGGTATAAAGATGCCCCACGGCATTGATTTGGTTAATTTTAAAAATTAATAAATTCGTAGTCACTATAAAAACTAATCCAAAATACATTTTAGTTGTTTCGTCTTGTGCTGAATATAAACAATTAATGCTGTTTATTTAAATTTTGTTTAAATCTGAAAAATTATCGCAAAAAAGAGAGGGAGAGAGAGGAATTAAAATTAAAATATGTTGAACCAGGAATGGAAAAATTTAATTTATAAATAACATAACAAAAAATAGCACTTCTTTAGGTTTTAAAGTACTAAACTAATTTACGTATAGACTGGACCATAACCTAAACTCGAATATAGACTAGACTATAGATTTAACTATAGACTACATTGTAGATTTGACCATAGACTAGATTGTAGAAAAGTAGACTATAAGCTATACTATTGACTAAACTAGACCAGACTATAGACTTGAATATAGACTAGACTGTAGAATAGACTAGATACTAGAGTACAGACTAGACTAAAGACTGAACTAGAGATTAGACTTGACTATAGACTAGACTATAGAATAGACTGGCGATAGACTGGAATATAGAGTACACTATGGACTATACTATAGACTAAACCAACGGTTCCCTAGTGATCCGTAGTAAAATCCTAGGGAGTCCGCGAAGACGAACGAAAAAAAACATGAATAAACAATATTCTGCTTTGATATGTATGTACAAATATCTACAATTTTTGTGCAATAATCCCAAATTTTTTGGTGACTTTTTGAATTTTATTTTTTCGGTTGTTTATCAGGAAGAGGCTAGGCCCTACAAATTTATTGTATAACTTTTATAAAGTAAAGTATTGCGTGATTTGTAATTTTTATTTCCTGTATATGTACTGAAATAATGGTTTTTATTTCAGACAAATAATACTCTGCCTTACAATTAAATTAGGTATACTGGTATTCCGGAGTATGAAGTTCAATTCAAAGACAAGCTTTTTAAAGATTTAAGTTTATCAAATTGTAAGCAAAAGTGTTCTTGTTTCAAAGGACTAAAATTATATATTTCCAAAACAGAGGTGACTCTTTATGCATCTCTTTATAAATATTCCAATCCGACGTGATACACAGATTTTAACTTGATTTTGTCGACCAATACATATTATTAAATTAACATCAGAAAATCCATAGCGTTTCGCGTAAATATGTAGCCAAAAACCATGAAGTAAAATAATTCGTTGGTATTTTAAAATTCAAATTTAAGTTCCAAATTCACAGTACTTTAACAAAGAGTTCAAATCATATATTATGCGAATAACTCATTCCGCAACAACATAGAAGAAGTCCAACTTTCTTATATTATTTTCCCGAAAACTTAGCTCACTTACTCAATTCACCATTTGCAATCGCAACAAATTTTTGAAACGTGACTCCTTAAGCACATGTGACAATATTTGATAAAGAAACCTTTTCGCTACCTTGAAGAAAAATGAACATGAAAGATCTCACAATCATAAAATTAAACATCATGTTAACATATCAACAAAGAAGTCATTCTATCTTCAAAACATGCAATTGAAAACCTATCTGAAATATTATATATTCTCAATGTACGGGAATATTTTATAGATATGACATCTCTACATTTATTAGACCTAGGAATTAATGAACTAGGTCAATTTTCGGATGGACAATTATTTAGAACAATAAGATATCAAAATATGTATGGGGTCCGCGAAATTAAATAAGTTCTTCAAGGGGTCCGCGAAGTAAAAATCGGTGGGAACCGCTGGACTAAACTATAGGTTTGACTATAGATTAGACTATAGGCTAGACTATAGACTTGACTATAGACTAGACTGTAGGCTTGTCTGTAGACTAGACTATAGAATAGATTATAGACTTGACTATATTATAAACTATAGACTAGACTCTAGACTTGACTATAGGCTAGACTATCTACTAGACTCTAGACTAGACTGTAGACTAGACTATAGACTAGACTATAGACTAGACTATAGACTAGACTATAGACTAGACTATAGACTAGACTATAGACTAGACTATAGACTAGACTATAGACTAGACTATAGACTAGACTATAGACTAGACTATAGACTAGACTAGACTAGACTATAGACTAGACTATAGACTAGACTATAGACTAGACTAGACTAGACTATAGACCAGACTATAGACTAGACTATAGACTAGACTATAGACTAGACTATAGACTAGACTATAGACTAGACTATAGACTAGACTATAGACTAGACTATAGACTAGACTATAGACTAGACTATAGACTAGACTATAGACTAGACTATAGACTAGACTATAGTCTATAGATATAGATAGACTATAGTCTATATAGACTTGACTATAGACTAGACTATAGACTTGACTATAGACTAGACTATAGACTAGACTATAGACTAGACTATAGACTAGACTATAGACTAGACTATAGACTAGACTACAGACTAGACTATAGACTAGACTATAGACTAGACTATAGACTAGACTATAGACTAGACTATAGACTAGACTATAGACTAGACTATAGACTAGACTATAGACTAGACTATAGACTAGACTATAGACTAGACTATAGACTAGACTATAGACTAGACTATAGACTAGACTATAGACTAGACTATAGACTAGACTATAGACTAGACTATAGACTAGACTATAGACTAGACTATAGACTAGACTATAGACTAGACTATAGACTAGACTATAGACTAGACTATAGACTAGACTATAGACTAGACTATAGACTAGACTATAGACTAGACTATAGACTAGACTATAGACTAGACTATAGACTATAGACTAGACTATAGACTAGACTATAGACTAGACTATAGACTAGACTATAGACTAGACTATAGACTAGACTATAGACTAGACTATAGACTAGACTATAGACTAGACTATAGACTAGACTATAGACTAGACTATAGACTAGACTATAGACTAGACTATAGACTAGACTATAGACTAGACTATAGACTAGACTATAGACTAGACTATAGACTAGACTATAGACTAGACTATAGACTAGACTATAGACTAGACTATAGACTAGACTATAACTAGACTATAGACTAGACTATAAACTAGACTATAGACTAGACTATAAACTAGACTATAGACTAGACCATAGACTACAGACTAGTCTCTATTAAGATTTAACATATTGTACAGAGATCAGGATTTTCAATCGGTGGTTGGGAATTGAGGCTCCTTTAGAATTTTTTTATTTTTCTTGAGTTTAGTACATTAATACTCATTGATTGAGAGAGAGCTATTCCTACATGAGAACCGTTTAACATACACAGAGAAAACTATGGCCTGCATCAGATCATGATTAAACGACTTTTACAACTTTTTACTCCCACTTTTTGTAAAATAATTTTATTGTCAAATTTGGTATAACAATTAGTATCAACTTTAAATTTACTGAAAAATATAACCATTAATAAAAATTATGCTTTTTTTTTAAATACAACATATTCATAAAATTATATTTTATTAAAAACTTGTACAATATATGTACATGATATTTTAGTACTGTTTACATTGATTAAAAACTATTAAAAAACATAGCGTATGGCGAATAAACATTGATGTTATTTTTACCAGTTTTTTCAAAATTTCCATTTTCCTTATACATTTTCAAATTATCTTCTTCACCTTTTTTCAAAATTTCTTTAAATTTATTTTGTAATTGTGAAATCTTCAAAAGTTTTTGAGGGTCGTTTTCTTTAATTTGTTTTAATAGATCCATCAATATCGGTTGTTTTTCCTGTGTTGAGTCCTTTTGCTTAAGTGTCTCCTTTAAATTTTGCAATTCTTGCTGGATATCGTCGGTCGCTGCTTTATATTCACATGCAAAACCACGTTTTCGTTTACAGTATAAATCATTCCATTGCCAATTTCGTATCTCTACCAATTCAACACAATACTCATCATCACCCGTAAAATCGGGATTATTGGGATACCAATTTGTGTAACTAAATTTTTCACCCGTTGAGAGCCAAACAAAGACATCATTCTCAATTTGAGTTCGAATGCCGCCAGTCCAAAGATAGCCACCAGAACCTTTGTTCGGAACATTTTTGATTAGCTTGGTGATCTCCAGAGATTTATTTTCGGTATTCACTTCCAATAAAGTCATATTCAATTTGGTGCAAGATATATGTCCATCAAACCAGGTAAACTTGAGAAAAATAAATTTATTGTTGGAAATATTATCGATTAATTGATATGTATATATTAAATTTTTTATTACCTTTTGATCAAAATCCATGTAATAGGTTTTATTTGTCTCCGATTTATAAAACTGGCCTAAGGCATAAATTTGATTAATTTTCAAAATCAACAAATTTATGGTCACTAAATAAAAAGCGACAAAATGCATTTTAGTTGTTTTCTCTTGTATTAATTTTATACAATTAATTTCATCGAGTCCATCTTTAGCGTTTATATATAAATATATAATTGGGAATAAGTTAAAAAAATACTAAATCGTTATCGTATTTTGTGCTGTGGTTTTTCGTTATAAGAGAGTTAAAAGTTTGTTTAAAATATTATTAAATTAGTAACAAAATGTCATTAAATATTTCGCTCCCGAAATTGGACGATTTTGTCCATCAGTAGGTCGCCTGTCGAACAAACCTGATTGGTATAATTATTAGTAAAATAACACCCTTTTATTAAGCAGATTATGTTTTGGGATTTTACCTATTCTTCAATTCTCGTTTTAAAGACGATATTAGGGGACATCTTCGTGTGCAATAATAGTATCCCTCATATCATATCGTAAACTAATGACAGTCTGAAAAATAACAAGACTTAAAGATTTATAAAATTTCGATTTTGAAATACAAACTATAGAGTATTGCAAAGTCAATGAGTACTAATTGCATTAGATTATGTACGAAAAATTGTAATAAATTTAAATAACATTCAAAAATGTTTGTGGTTTTCTAAAGAAATATTAATGTTATCATTGAGTAAGTAAGATTTTTGCAATTTTTGACAAATATGTATTTTCTGCATTTGAATAAGACCTAAAGACAAAATACGAGGATGAATTTATAATGTTTTTAAATCCAAATAACTTTTAGTTTACTTTGAATTTTTACGGATCGATTTATTATAGTAGGCGTGGAACCTCCCATATAAAGAAAAATTTTGGTCGGAACCAATTTAACGTCAAAATGATTATTTAAGACAAAAATGGGCGGTCTATCGTTGGGCGGAAATTCGTTTGCACGAACATCTGAGGAATCTTCCATAGGAATTAAATACAAAAATTCGTATATCTGAGAAAATATTAGAGCTAAAATCCTCAAATTTTGCATCCATGTAAGAATTTGGGTAACAATGGGGGGAGTGGTATCACCCATATTATCCATTTCATCCTTTTGAACATTTTCGGGAAAATTAATTAAATACAAAAATTCGTATATCTGGTAAATTTTTAGATCTAGAATGTATACAACATCAAATCCGAAGAAATACACCTAGGCTACTATCGGGTCTGCTGTTCACTCCTTTTCATGAAAAAAAAAAAATGTTTACTGAACGTATTACTTTTCAATGTTCAGAAACTCAGTTTCCTGGACAAAATTCCTAAGAATTTTTCGAACAGTGTTAGTCAGAAATGTTATTTCCTGAATAACATCACTTCCAAGATACTTGGATCTAACTTCTACGAATGCCTGACAGTGGCAAAGAAAATTTTCCAGAGTTTCACTAAATGGTTAAGTCCTCTCCACATGCTCTATGTTCGTCTGAATCCGTACGTCCAATTTTGTATAGATGTGCTCGTAATCCTGTTTGTCCACTCAGAATACGTACCAACATACCAACCTCAGACTTGCTCATTTTGAGGAGTTTTCTCGTCTAGCTCTCATCACGGTCGCCCCATAGGATCTTTGTGGTTCTACCCACCGTTTCATCATTCCAAGAGGACTTATGGGTTTCTCTCAACCATATTTTTAATTCAGCTTTTGTTCCGTCGAAAGGTTTTGCTTTCGTCAGGTTAACTACTTCGAGCTTCCTTCGCTTAAAAGCTATTATATTCGCCCGTTCGTTGCCGACTAATCCCGAATGACCTGGTACCCATATAATGTAGACCTTACCTCTGGGAGAATATTCAGTTAAAGCTTTCTTAAAATCCAAAAGGTCTTAGATTTAATTCTATCACCTGATATCGCCCTAATTGCCTTCTGGCTGTCGGTAAATATATTAAGGGCTGTGGGCGACATATTTATTCTAGTCCAATTTACATATTCCATTATTGCTCGTACTTCTGCCTGGAAGCCGTTATTATGATTAGGTAAACGGTGGTATATTTCTGTTTCTGGGTCTTCCATATAGAACCCCAGGCCCACTTTGTCCCTACTAGTATTTGCTCTAATGTTCCGCTTGATCAAGACATTCTATCTGTGATTAGCGTTTCAAAGTTTCCGACATATTCTGTATCTGGTATGCGATCAGGCAGTCCGATTATTGTGTATAACCTTCCAATGTGTCCAGTATACATTGATGACGTGTCCTATAATCGTTTTTGGCCAGTTCGCCTAAAGTAAAGAGTCGTTCGACTGTAAGCGCCGCCTCATATCTTAAACATGTTTCAATGGGTGAAATATCTAGCAACGCACAGTGGGGCAGAATGGAAATTTTTTGGAAATAAATCTGGCATTTCTAAACGGCTGATCCGATCGGGATAAAATTTGGCGTGAGCGTAGCCAAGGAGTATTCGAGTTTAAGTTTTGAAGATGAACCCTGCAGATGCCCCAGGGACGGCGCTGTGGCGGCTCAAAGTAGGGTACCTACGACATGTAAAATTTTTAAACTCGTGCCATTTTTTTGTTTTTCACCCAAATACAAAGATTTTTATATTTTGTGAAAGCGCTCGACGAGATCTTGAAAAAACATGCTTGGACATACTACTTACCTCTTATAATATCCGAGTTATAGGCATTTAAAAATTTAGTGATACAAAATTTACCATACCTTGGTCCGCCTTTTTTTGAATACCGGGCGTAATTTTGGACCAAATGGACTCAATTTTTTCTTGTTAGTTAGACAACAAAATTTCCAAAAATATACGTTTTTTAATTTAAAAATTCAAAAAATTTTAGATTTTTGGCGTTTTTTTGCCAAAAATGTGTCTTAACTCTTTTATTAATAAAATAAAATTTTTATTAAGAACATATAACAATTTTATAGTTTTCTAAAAGGTATCTTTACGCAGAACGCTTTAGCGTAAAATACTTGTCCTATTTTTTGAAAATGTTGCCACTGCGTCCTTCCGAATATGACCTATTTTTTATCAAAACTTCAACTTTGGGCGACATGTTCTAAAATCCCAAAGCTGGGATCAGAAAACTAAAAGCAGTTTTGGAAACCTCAATATGTTTTCTATTTACTCCAAAAGTATTTTCCCAGCCCTGAAAGAAATGTGGACCCTATGGGCAAAAAAGTAAAAAATCCCATTTTTGGGATTTTCATTCCTATTTTTGGGAATTGCGGGATGCCCTTTGACCTTTTCAATTTTTTTTGCATATTCTTATTCGAAATGACAAATTTAACAAGCGTTGAAAATTTCATTGAGTTTTGTTCATAAATAAAGATTTTGTCATATATTACATATTTGTTTAATTTCTAAAACTATGATTTATATCAAAATTTTAATAGGATCGCAGATAGCTACAACAATTTAGTCCATATTTATCCCTTAATATCATTTTTTAGTTAGATATGGAAATTCTCGACCCTTTACAAAAAATTTCAAGCCAATATCTCAATTACATTCAAAAATATGTTCATTTAAACCTGTGTCCTTTAATTTCATCTTTTTCATATTTTAGTATTAAGTATGACAGCACATATTTAAATCTTATATTTACCTATTTTCTATTTGTTTGGTTATCCTTATAATTGAAAGGTCCTATTATGCTTAAATTTTCAAAAATTTATAACTATTTTTTACCTAAATTTTTTCGACAGATCATTTCGTTCTGTTTCGTTTATGATCATGTAGGTAAAAATATACAGGTAATGATAATTTCGATTCATTCACTAATAAGAAATATCAATGACTGAATTACAGGTTATAGTAATATAGTCCTAAATGTTAATAGGTAGACAATTCGTAATTTTTTACTTTGGAATACCTGTATCGGAAATGACAAGAATTGGTATATAAGTAAACTTCTCAGATTTTAAGTACCATATTTAATAAATCTACAATGAAGATTACATTAAAGTACGAAGAGTTGTGTTCCGTTTTATGGAGTATATCTTCAAAAGAGCCAGAAAGAATTGAAGACATTTAAAATTATATAAAAACTACATATAGTAGAAAAGTAGACAAAACAGGCATATCAAAAATTGAAAACTTTTTGATGTAAAAAGTAAGTCTGTGGATGGAAATCAAAAGAAATTTCGATTAAAATTTTGTAGTTGGATGGAAACTACTACGGAAATCTCAACTTACAACACATCAATAGGAGCGCCTTGCAAGTCATACGAAGACTTATGTTCAAGGTAAAAAAAAGAGGGTCACACAAAAACTTTTTTCAATCTCAAATGAGGAAATTGCTGATACATTTAACGAAATGCTGAAAAAGGAAAACCAACATATGGATGTCGTACATATTGCAACTATTCTTCCTAATGCATCACCAAAACGACTTAAGCGAATTGTGGAAAGTATACCAACTCCAACAACATAATCAAATTTTACTGAAGAGGAAGCAATAGCGCTTATGTTGGAACTGGGTCTCAGTCGAATAAGTACCAAATATTAAGGAAAGCTCTGCATGAAAAAGGACACAATATATTACCATCATACAAGGCGATCCAGGAAAAAAAAAAAACAAACTATCCTACTAAATCAACAAAAAATAATGAAGAATTGAATGAAATGAGAGCTGCGGAAAAAAGCAGAATCCAAGAAGAATTTAAAGTTCAGATGGGATTAAACATCGACAAACCACTTTCAAGTTGCGGTAGTACAAATGACGGTAATACGTCGAGAAGGTTTTTTCGTGATTTTGAAATTACTTCAAAAATAATTGGAATCGACAAGGAGTTGCTTCGAAGAGTTAAAACTATTTTAATGGCACTGAATAGTAAACATAAAATTAATGAAAATCGATTTGGGGAATACACATCTGAAATTTCTAAATTACTTGTATCTCTGTATCCATGGAGGGAACTAACACCAACAGTACACAAAGTATTGTGTCATGGTCAAATAATAATTGAATCGAATATTCTTCCACTTGGAGAGTTAACAGAAGAAGCCCAGGAAGCGAGGAATCGAGATTTTAAGCATGTTCAACTATTCAGCTCAAGAAAATGCTCCAGAAGATATTTTTAATAGTTTACTTCTATCTTCTGATCCTGTTCTTTCAACTATGCGAAAAAGATGGATTTGTTATGAAACTCTATCATCTCAAAACAAGGAAGATTTAAAGGACTTATATTACCTTCTGGATATCGTGACCCTATATTCAAAAAGTGCGAACTCAATTTTGGGCAAAGTAAGTTTTTGATGCAAAAGGATTCCTCAATGCATGATCCACGTCTGGTATAAATTTGAAACCAAAAAAGCAATTTTTGCACTTTTAACAACAATTTTTGTTAATATGCTATCTCAAAGTTAAATTTTTATTGAAGAAAATAAGTGCTAACTTCCATACAAATTTTACAACATTTTTTAAAACTTCAAATTTATTTAAAATTTATTTTGTATATTAACAAGATGGACATGCTGAACACAAAACAGGTTAAGATTAATAAATTGAATGTATAGTTTTTAAGATATGATCATTTTTATATATTTGTATATAAAGCCAGTTTTATACTTTAAATAATGTTTTTCCGAAAATTGTAAAGTTATTTCAGAAAACGTTTATAACACTAAGATCTATAATATTCTATGGTTTCAATTTAGAATTCTGATTATAAAAAAGTCTTTAAATGTGCAAATTATGGAGTATTATTCAAAAAATATTGGTACTTTTTATATTCAAAAACTTTTCATAATTTAAAATATTTGTACTGAGAATAAGGAATAGTAAACAAGCAGATATGCCATGAGTTTTTCTACTTAAATGGTGTAAATGCATCTTATTGGACTTACTGGTTTGACTTATATCCCTTTAAAAAAAAAAAAACATTTCATAAAATTATAAAATAACGCATATTATTAGAAGAAATTTTTGTTCTATTCTTTGAACAAAACATGCTAACTTAGAACAAATATTTGTTTTTTTGTCGACCAAAAAGTGCTATCTTAAATAAGTCGCTAAAATATGCAAAATATTAAAATTTTTTCATAGGTAAGAATTAGTAAGGATGTTAAAAACGTATTATGGAAGAAATATTTTCTTTTAGTGCAATATTTCACGAATTAAATAGTTTTTTTGCTTTCCTGAAAACTAGACTTTATTGATTTAGCACTTTTTGAATATAGGGTATCGATATGTATACCGATATGACAGATTATTTTATAGAAAATAAGTAGTGTTAGGAATTAACTATATAAGTAGGTTGTAAGAATTAATTGTATTATGTTTAAGATAAACAGTTCAAATAAAAAAAGCTATTATACTAACTGATGATATTGTATTAAATTGTGTTTTATATTTCGGTGGGCGGGAAAGGTAATTTGTGTGGGGTGATTTAGGTGTTGTTGTGCGTGGCTCATAATAAAATTATAATTTTTTTTATTTTATATATAATATTATAATAAAATAATTAACTAAATAATTTTTAAAAATTGTCCAAATATTTTATTCAACACCAAATGTATGTTCTGTCATACTTAATACTAAAATATGAAAAAGATGAAATTAAAGGACACAGGTTTAAATGAACATATTTTTGAATGTAATTGAGATATTGGCTTGAAATTTTTTGTAAAGGATCGAGAATTTCCATATCTAACTAAAAAATGATATTAAGGGATAAATATGGACTAAATTGTTGTAGCTATCTGCGATCCTATTAAAATTTTGATATAAATCATAGTTTTAGAAATTAAACAAATATGTAATATATGACAAAATCTTTATTTATGAACAAAACTCAATAAAATTTTCAACGCTTGTTAAATTTGTCATTTCAAATATGAATATGCAAAAAAAAAAATTGAAAAGGTCAAAGGGCATCCCGCAATTCCCAAAAATAGGAATGAAAATCCCAAAAATGGGATTTTTTACTTTTTTGGCCATAGGGTCCACATTTCTTTTAGGGCTGGGAAAATACTTTTGGAGTAAATAGAAAACATATTGACAACAAACTATCCTACTAAATCAACAAAAAATAATGAAGAATTGAATGAAATGAGAGCTGCGGAAAAAAGCAGAATCCAAGAAGAATTTAAAGTTCAGATGGGATTAAACATCGACAAACCACTTTCAAGTTGCGGTAGTACAAATGACGGTAATACGTCGAGAAGGTTTTTTCGTGATTTTGAAATTACTTCAAAAATAATTGGAATCGACAAGGAGTTGCTTCGAAGAGTTAAAACTATTTTAATGGCACTGAATAGTAAACATAAAATTAATGAAAATCGATTTGGGGAATACACATCTGAAATTTCTAAATTACTTGTATCTCTGTATCCATGGAGGGAACTAACACCAACAGTACACAAAGTATTGTGTCATGGTCAAATAATAATTGAATCGAATATTCTTCCACTTGGAGAGTTAACAGAAGAAGCCCAGGAAGCGAGGAATCGAGATTTTAAGCATGTTCAACTATTCAGCTCAAGAAAATGCTCCAGGCAATCACAGAATGAAGATATTTTTAATAGTTTACTTCTATCTTCTGATCCTGTTCTTTCAACTATGCGAAAAAGATGGATTTGTTATGAAACTCTATCATCTCAAAACAAGGAAGATTTAAAGGACTTATATTACCTTCTGGATATGTATACCGATATGACAGATTATTTTATAGAAAATAAGTAGTGTTAGGAATTAACTATATAAGTAGGTTGTAAGAATTAATTGTATTATGTTTAAGATAAACAGTTCAAATAAAAAAAGCTATTATACTAACTGATGATATTGTATTAAATTGTGTTTTATATTTCGGTGGGCGGGAAAGGTAATTTGTGTGGGGTGATTTAGGTGTTGTTGTGCGTGGCTCATAATAAAATTATAATTTTTTTTATTTTATATATAATATTATAATAAAATAATTAACTAAATAATTTTTAAAAATTGTCCAAATATTTTATTCAACACCAAATGTATGTTCTGTCATACTTAATACTAAAATATGAAAAAGATGAAATTAAAGGACACAGGTTTAAATGAACATATTTTTGAATGTAATTGAGATATTGGCTTGAAATTTTTTGTAAAGGATCGAGAATTTCCATATCTAACTAAAAAATGATATTAAGGGATAAATATGGACTAAATTGTTGTAGCTATCTGCGATCCTATTAAAATTTTGATATAAATCATAGTTTTAGAAATTAAACAAATATGTAATATATGACAAAATCTTTATTTATGAACAAAACTCAATAAAATTTTCAACGCTTGTTAAATTTGTCATTTCAAATATGAATATGCAAAAAAAAATTGAAAAGGTCAAAGGGCATCCCGCAATTCCCAAAAATAGGAATGAAAATCCCAAAAATGGGATTTTTTACTTTTTTGGCCATAGGGTCCACATTTCTTTTAGGGCTGGGAAAATACTTTTGGAGTAAATAGAAAACATATTGAGGTTTCCAAAACTGCTTTTAGTTTTCTGATCCCAGCTTTGGGATTTTAGAACATGTCGCCCAAAGTTGAAGTTTTGATAAAAAATAGGTCATATTCGGAAGGACGCAGTGACAACACTTTCAAAAAATAGGACAAGTATTTTACGCTAAAGCGTTCTGCGTAAAGATACCTTTTAGAAAACTATAAAATTGTTATATGTTCTTAATAAAAATTTTATTTTATTAATAAAAGAGTTAAGACACATTTTTGGCAAAAAAACGCCAAAAATCTAAAATTTTTTGAATTTTTAAATTAAAAAACGTATATTTTTGGATCTGTAAATGATATTGATCTGAAATTTTTTGTATATTATTGGAAATTTTGTTGTCTAACTAACAAGAAAAAATTGAGTCCATTTGGTCCAAAATTACGCCCGGTATTCAAAAAAAGGCGGACCAAGGTATGGTAAATTTTGTATCACTAAATTTTTAAATGCCTATAACTCGGATATTATAAGAGGTAAGTAGTATGTCCAAGCATGTTTTTTCAAGATCTCGTCGAGCGCTTTCACAAAATATAAAAATCTTTGTATTTGGGTGAAAAACAAAAAAATGGCACGAGTTTAAAAATTTTACATGTCGTAGGTACCCTACTTTGAGCCGCCACAGCGCCGTCCCTGGGGCATCTGCAGGGTTCATCTTCAAAACTTAAACTCGAATACTCCTTGGCTACGCTCACGCCAAATTTTATCCCGATCGGATCAGCCGTTTAGAAATGCCAGATTTATTTCCAAAAAATTTCCATTCTGCCCCACTGTGCAACGTTTCCAGAGCCTTGGTTGAAGTAGTACACATGGCACAACTTATACCCAAGCAACATGTACGCTGAACTCTCTGTAGTAGTTTGATATTAAACTTTTTGTTCAAAGCAGTCTACCAGATTATTGATGCATAAGCTAGAATTGGTCTAATTACAGTTTTATAAAGCCAATTTGTCATAGTAGGACTAAGACCCCATTTCATGTCTATAGTGCTCCATCATATCGCCCAGCACCGATGTGCCTTGTGCATCCTTTCCTCTATGTGATGTCTCCATGTTAATTTCCGGTCAAGGATTATACCTAAGTACTTAACTTTGTCTGTCACCGATATCTGCTTGCCTAGGAAACAAGGTTCAGTATACGTAGAAATGTAAGTCTTTCTTGTGAAAAGACAGATATCTAGATTAACATTGAGCCCAGCTTAAGGCCGTATACAGAGTCTCCTCAGCTATTCTATACAAGTAATTTTTGTAAATGTTAATTTCTAAAAATTATTCGAATAAAAAAACCATGTTATAGTGTATATCAATCGGCATAGAATCATTTTCTGAATTGTTTTAGCTATGTATGTCTGTCCGTCCATGTAAACCTTGTAATTAAACTACAATTTTAAATATAATTCAATGAAATTTGGTACATGATTTTCTATTGTACCAGGGACGAAGCCTATTGAAAATGGTTAAGATCGGTTCACTAATTTACCTAGCCCCTATACTACAGAACCTCCTGAATATAGCTTTTGAACTCATACTTATGTTTAATATAGTTACTAGTATCTAGACAAAAATGGCACAACGTTTTATACTTGCCGGTACTCGGTACTCACTTGACCCTAGCCCTCATATAAAGACCCCTTCAGAAAATATTTAAGCAATTTAATAATTTAACTAATTTCTTACTTGTTGTAACCCTTTTAAAAACATTTTTTAAACCTCTGAACTATGGTTCAGACCATTACTTTTTATTGATAAGATCTTAAATCCTATAAGGTTTTACAATATTAATTTTATTTATTCGAAACATTTGTGTTATTTACTTCTGACGTAACATAATATAATGTCAATTAGGCTTTGTAGAATCGTGAAAGTTCGAATTATTAAAAAACGTATAGTATGGTGAATAATATACGATAATATTATTTCCACCATTAATTGGTATTTCACTTTTTACCAATTGATTTGAATTGTCTTTGAATTCTTTGCTTGGTCTCAATGCCTTGCTGATGTGATTTTGTAATTGTGAAGTTTCAAAAGGGTTTGTCGATTGATTATTCGGTTTTTGTAAAATTTGCTGCAAATTTTGTTGCTTTTTTATTTCAATTTGCAAATTTTCTTGCAATTTTTTAAGTTCCTTTTGCAAGTTATCATTTTCTTTTAATAAATTCTCCACATGTTCTTGTGATTGTTGTAATTGTTTTTGATGTCTTTGTTGCAAGTCTTTTTGTTCCTGCAATTCTTTTTGTATTTTTAACTTTTGCTTGTCCACTTCTTGTTTGTTTGTTTCTTGCTGAATTTCATTTTCTTCTTCTTTACATTCACATATAAAACCACCTCTTGTTATACAGGAATCATCATTCCATCTCCAGTTTTCGACCCTCACCAATTCAACACAAAATTCATTATCGTAAAAGAAATCCGGATTATTATCATACCAATTGGTGTACGTAAAATCTTCACCCGTTGATAGCCATACGAATTGTTTAGTCGGAAAACGATTTAGAATACCGCCAATCCAAATAAAATCTCCTTCAATATTATTTTGTTCTTGGACTTTTTCAATCAACGAATACAACTCCTGGGATTTTGTTTTCGTCTTTATCTCTACCAAAGTCATATTCATTTGTGTGCAATAAATTTGACCCTCAAACCAGGAGTACTTGAAGAAAAATTTATATAATTAAAATTGTTGTTCTAAATTTTCTGTTGTATTCAGATTTTATTACCTTGCGTTCAAAATCTATATAATACGTTTTATTCGCATCTGAGGTATATAGATTGCCTAGGGCAGATGCTCGAATAATATTCAAAATTAAGAGCTTTACGATCACTATAAAGAAGAACGCCTTAGACATTTTACTTGTTTCTTCTTACGTTGATTATAAACAAATAATTGTTTTAAGTAAAAAATTTAAGATATATCCATTTAGAGTTTACATTTTTTTTGGTGATAAAATATGACCACATAGGTTTATACTTACTTTTATCGCTGGTTTGGTTTATTTTTGAAACCAAACACATTAAACATCCGCAATAATACTAATTTCAAATTTATGATACCCTTCAACTTCGTGAGAAGGATATACATTTGTATGTGTATAAGTTTGTCATTCCATTTGTAACTTCCACAATATAATTTTCCGACCCATTAATATATAAAATGTATATATTCTGGATCCTTATAGATAACGGAGTTGAAATCAATTTTCTGAAGACCCCAGATATCTTCGGGATTCAAAACTTGAATTATTCTGTCAGACATGCTTTCGAGAAGTTTTCTTAGAAATTCGACAAAATCCGTCCATAAATAACGGAGATATAAGCAAAAATCTGAGACAACCTCTGAAAATTCCATAATAAAAGACAATTTATTGTTTGATTTGATAAAAAAGCAACAACAACACTGCTTATTGAAAAAAAACGTATGTTTGGATATGTGTTGGTTTCATTGCTTTGCTTATTTTCCTGTTGACATCCTGTTGTATGGGGGCTAGGTGAAATAATGTAAACTTCATCAAATTATCTTGAAAATTGCAACCTGTTCTTCGATTAGAATGATTATATGGACGGACATGGTTTAATCGACTCAGAAAATAATACCAAGCCGATTGGTATAATTTAAGGTGGGTGTAACAAATGGACTTTAATTAAGATATGAACTTTGATAATATTGGCGTTCAATATGATGGCTTAATATACATTTTTTTGCTTAGTATTCGTTTTATCTGTCCGTATTCGCCATGATTATTGGCCACATCGGCCGTAACCTTTTACACTTATTCATTATGCGAATAATCTGGAAACGAGACAAACAAAGATTCCTTGATTATACAAATAAGTTTTATTCGAATGACAACCCTTTCGCTATTTACAAAATCGATATTAATTCGACATCTATGACGATTGCACTTGTTTTGAAAGAAACTCCTCCCCCCCTTTTGGGGGCTCTACAGGGTTATAAATCTTCTAGTTATCATGTATATTTATTAATTTTTATAGAATTTGCCGATTTTTTCAAGGCTAGAGTCAATTGTTATCCGATTTTTAGTATGATTTGTGGGTACTTTAAACATAGCTATTTGTCCAGCGAATTTTTCCAATTTAGAGACTTCCTTCTACATAATTAAACAACAAGAATTTGTAGTCGGGCATGGCCGACCATTTGATTTATAAATTTTGGTAGAGAGATTTACGTCTACATCAGTTATTTATACAGAATATCATCGTGATATTAGTGTTTGTAAGTGAATTTTGACAATCAAGTCATTTTCTGAAGGAGACTTTACATATTTATGAGCTCAAAAGTCCTATTCGGGGGTACGGCTGTATGGACCGATTTTAACCATTATCAATAGGCTTCGTTAAAATAAGCGTATGTGCCAAATTTAATCAAATTATCTTGAAAATTGCGACCTGTAGAGTACGCACAAGGTTTACATGGACACACAGACGGACATAGCTAAATTGACTCAGAAAGTGATTCTGAACCGATTGGCATACTTTAAGGTGGGTGTAGCACCATTATTTTTAGGTGTTACAAACATCAGCACAAACGCATAATACTATAGTGGTGTAGGGTATAATGAACACAAGTAGTTTGTTTTATATGTCGGGATGTTGTAGACCCATCGTTATGGCTAATGTCGATTATAGATAATTAGGTCTACAAAAGTACAATTAAAAATATATTCCTACGAATTGAACTGTGTACTACACCAGCAATGAGTTAGTAGTTATAGATCCACTGGGCCAACTATGACGATAATTTAAAATGTCATTATAATAAATGACAAAAATTTGGACACATTTTAGATATAAACTTTTCATGTTTATCGATATTATATTTCATTTAATCGGTTTTTCGGAATAATGTAGATAGAACTTTTTTCCCTCTATGACAAATAAATATAGTTACACAGAAGACAATTAATTGATGTTTACCACTTTCACCTATTGCAAATCTTAAAAACCAAATCACTTTTAAATCTAAAAGCATTTAAAATAAACATTGAAAAACTTAAATAATTATAAATTTCAAAAAAGTAGTAAAAGTATTCTTTCAATCATAACAGATTTTTAGATTTATTATTTGTTTTACAACATATTAATGTAATTCTTTATTGAATACTATTACTAAAATATTCGTAAAAAATAACCTTAAAATATTATTCGAATATTCGATTAATCGACAAAAAATTTTCGAATTATACTTTATTCTAAATTTCAAATTTTTCATTCCTTCGAAGAAAAATCATATTTTTCCAGATAAATCGAATAATTTTTATACGAATAACAACTCTATCAATTAGGCTGTTTGGAATCGTTAAACTTCGAATTGTTAAAAATCCATAGTATGGTGAATAATATACGATAATATTATTTCCACCATTAATTCGTACATCACTTTTGATCAGTTTATTTGAATTGTCTTTCAATTCCTTGTCTGTCCGCAATGCTTCCTTGATGTGATTTGATAATAGTGAAGATTCAAAAGGATTTGTTGATTCACTATTTGGTTTTTGTGGAGTTTGCTCTAAATTTTGTTGTTTTTTTATTTCGATTTGCAAATTATCTTCTAATTTCTTAAGATTCTTTTGTAAATTATCATTTTGTTTTATTAAATTATTTATTTCTTCTCGAGATTGTTGTAATTGTTGTTGATATCTCTGTTGCAAATCTTTTTGCTTCTGCAATTCTTTTTGTATTTCTACCTTTTGTTTATTCACTTCTTGTAAATTTTCTTCTAGTTTTTGTCGAATTTCAGTTTCTTTTTTATGTTCACATATGAAACCACCTCTCGTTATGCACGAATCATCACTCCAACGCCAATTTTCTTTCATCTCCAATTCCACACAAAATTCATTATTGTAATAGTAATCTGGATTATCACCATACCAGTCGGTGTATGTAAAATATTCACCAGTTGATAACCATGCGAATCGTCTATTTGGAAATCGATCTAGAATACCACCAATCCAAAGAAAACTTCCTTCAATATTATACCGATTTTGCACGTGTTTGATCAATCTATACACTTCCAAGTTTTTCGTTTGTGTATTTAACTCTACCAAAGTCATACCCATTTGAGTGCAGTAAATTTGACCTTCAAACCACGAGTACTTGAAATAAATTATACAATTTTAATTATTTTTCTATTGATATTTATATTGATTTATTACCTTGCGTTCAAAATCTATATAATATGTTTTATTCGCATCTGAAGTATACAGATGACCATAGGCAGAAATGTGAAAAATGTAAAAAATTAAGAACTTAGCGATCACTATAAAGTATATCGCAGTAGACATTTTGCTTGTTTCTTCTTATGCTGATTATTAACAATTAATTGTTTTAAGTAAAATTTTTTAGCTTATATTCGTTCACAGCTTGCATTTTAACCCTTTCACCCCCAAAGTTGCTTGTAAGTATTGCACAGTGGTATAGAAATAAAAGAAAGAGAGAAATAATTGTGTAACTTCTGAACGGTTTGTCGGTTTATGCGTAAAGAGGAAGTGTTATCAAGTTTAAGTTTTGAATTTGGACCTCATGTGCCCACCAGGGACGATGTCACTGGTACGAAAATATGACGCCTCGGGTATGTTAAATTTTTAAAACGATCCTATTTCTTCGTTTGTGTTCCGATCTCAATATGTAGAAACTCTTCATTATTTGAATCGGCCAAACCATTTAGAAGTTACAGAATTATATTCCTCATTCTTTTATTTCAATACCACTGTGCATTGGTGATAAAATATGAACAAGCAAAATTTTATATTTCGTTTTTACTTACTTTAATCGCTGTATTGCAGGGTTGGGGGTAATGACTACATTTTCAATTACAATTACATATGAAGTAATTGTAATTGAAGCTTTACCAATTACAATTACTTGTAATTGAAGTTTTTCCAATTACAATTATTTTTAATTGTAATTGAAGTTTTTCCAATTACACATGGTATCGTAGACGAAGCCTGTTGAAAATGGTTTACATCGGTCCATTATTTCACCTAGCCCCCATACAACTGAACCCGCCGAATAGGGCTTTTAAGTTCATAATTATGTTTAATATACTCATATCTCGACAAAAAGCTGCAAAAACCAAGTTGTATACAAGACTTGATGACCCTCACGAATTCCTTAATAATAGGTTCTCATATGACCCTAACCCCTATGAAAAGCCCCCATCAAAATTTCACTTAAATGTCCACAATTTTATTCAACAATAAACGGATTAAGTATGTATATCTAAGGCAAGGTACAATTCAACTTAAATGCTTTATTATGGCAACTAAATCGCCCGACTATAATTTCTTACTTGTTTTTCATTTGCATACAAGCGATTTCGTCTCCCAAAATCCTTTACTATGATACTAAATTTGCATATATGTGAAAAAATCATAAAAACCTTTAAAAAGGACCTTTTTACCCTTTGATCCAGCTCACCAAATATTGACATCAGGACAAAAATTTTGAGAAATGGTTTCTTAGAATGAATCAAATTTTCATTTTAGGTAGGAACATCAGCAACTTCCATTTTGGGGCTACCCTAATGTACATATATTCTGCATGATTATTAGATTCAAAGACGATCTATAGATAAATCGGAGTACGCCACCAAATAATACGACCCAAAATTAAAGTTTACGTGTATCGGCGTCTATTTTCACATACATACTTTCAATATATTTTTTACCATTCCACAGTACGCCAGAACAGTGTTGCCAGAAAAATTTTGACTTATGTCCCCAATCTTCAGCTTGAAGTCCCCAAATAATCCCCATTTTTAAGTTGAAATCCCCATAGTTTTCCCCAATTTCTTTCATGAAAAACTGACATGTTCGTCACAAGTATTCTCCATTGATAGGCACTGCACAGTGGGGTCTCCCCGAACAAATCTTGGCATTAACTAAACTACAAAGTTTTGATACAAGTGATTGGTAGCGTTAGAAAGGGGAGAGCTTCTAGATTTGAAATATTAAAAAAGAACTTTGAACTTAGTGCAAATTTTCGCAAAAAATACACTATGTATTCTCATATTTTTTGGATCATTAGCGCTAAAAATTACTAATAATTCCAGCAAATACTTGGTAATGACTTTCAGTTGTAACCACTTACCTATTAACATAGTTTTCAATGACTAATATATATAGTCCTGTTTACATAGAAGTAGTCTAATAACGTCTTATTAATAATGTGATATATAACTACTTTTTAATTCATTTGTCATCTTCTTCGTGAAGCTATCGGAGCTGTATAAATTTGTTCATACAATTTAAATTGACTTATTTTTCTAATTACTTGTAAGCGATTGTGGTAAGTACTTGCACAGTCAAGTACAAAATCTCTGTGAATTTTTATTTAATTTTTCTTTCAAAAAAGCTATATATATATGGTAAAAACGTATGAAAAAGTCTTTGAAATGTTTAGTGAAATCAATTTTAGTTACTCGTTAACTATTGGAGAATTATTTAAATCAATTAATTTTGTGTTTAATAATTCGATTTTTTTAAATAAAATACAAATGTTTTAACATTTTTGTTTTATGGAGTGTTAGAAAAATAAATAAAAAATGCCATAGAGGCAAAAAATATAGATGTGGTGATATTAAGAACACATTATAGTATCTTACATATGTATATGGTTGCCGAGGGGCCATCAGCGGCCAAATAGTACCTTTTTTCCTTTAAAAATGGCAAAAAAACATAAATATATATATGAAAAGTGGCATTTTAATAAGTAATGAGTAATTGAATCCTATTTTGTAATGGTTATTTAAAATATAATTTTTCATACACAACAACATTATATTTGGACTGAAAATTAAAATTTTAAGAAAATTTATGGAATGGTAGTTTTTTATATAAAAAAGGTAAAGGTATTAATTAAAAAAAAAAAACAATATGAAAAATTATATATAAAAAACCGAAACTTTGATGCACAGCCTAAAGGCCTACAAAAGGAAAATCGAAAAACTAATTATAGCGTTATATAGAACAAAGTCTTGGCTTTTAAGATACGCTATATTTTTTGCAAAAAAATAATTTTTAAATATTGACTTTTTGCCAAGTTTACTTAAAGGAGACCCCAATGTGCACTGTTTGCTTTTAAAAATGGGCAGTATCGGACTTCGATTTTTACATAGCCCTCACACATATATTAATTATGAAGCAATCGTGGTAAAATTTTACACAAGTTAGGTTTATGTACACAGAAAAAAATAATACATAGCTGGAATGAATTTTGTAATAAATAGTATGAATCGAACATGACTTTTTTTCCCAAACCATTTTCATTCAGAATATTAAGAGTTCATAAAATGTATGAATTTCAACATGACAGAATTTTTTTGGCTTTTACTTATTTTCTATGATATTCTTAAAAAATTGCAAAAAAAGTCCATTATCTACAAATCTGTTTCCATATCTTGTAAATAGTGATCCTATATTAGCAAATTTTGTATGATAATTAAATAGAAATGTTGAAAAACAAAATCTGAAATAAGAAAACATCAGCAAACATAGTTAAACATCCATTCTTCATCAAATCCCGCAAATTACGTGCACATCCCATCGATTTCAATCTAAAAATCATAAAGAAATAAAAAATTTTCCAAAGAAAATTTCAAACATTTTTTAACAAATAGAAAAATAAAAATTAAATTTGAAATATTTTAAGTCAAGGCTTGAAAGGCTTGAAAGCAGTTCATAATATTTATGCTGAAACTTTTTTCTGTGTACCAAGAAATTATGCTGTAAGAATGGTAATCATTGGGCCACAGTTAGCCCCCATCAGGGTTGGCAAAGTTGGCACAATTGTACTTTTTGGTACAATTCGATGCTTAAAAGTACAATGGTAGTACACCAATCACTCATCTGAGATTTTGTCAGCATCTCTGCTAAAAGTTGAAATTTTCGAAAAATTTAGTAGACTCTTCTAATACAATAAAACTATATATTTTAATTTTTGCTAATTGATATGAGTTCCTTTTTGTATGAAAAAATAATAAATTAGCAAAATTATAAAATTATTGTTTTTGAAAGTAGTATGAGTCCATTCAAATGTGAAAAAATCTAGTATTTCCGCAATATCTATTAAAGTTTTATGCAATATAAAAATTTTTATTGCATTTTAGACCAAATACATGTAAAATAGCTTTACACAGATCAGACTAATTTTCTATGGAAAATTTTATGCTGAATATCTTGGGAGCAGATATAACATCCCTCACGCACACTGATTGGAACATTTTAAAGAACTCCATCTAGAAACAGAGTTTCTGTACTTCGGATAAGGAGAGCTCAACAGGTACTATAGTGACCTAAGAGTATTTCTTAGGATTTGATGTATTATACATCCTCCTCTCAACCTAACCTATGTATAGCTTGAAATGTTTTTGTTTCGATTAAGGACACTCCCACTTTAATATTAATTTAGTAAAATAATTATGATTTGGTACAATTAGAAGCAAAAATGTACTATTTTTCACGCAATTTTGTAAAATTTTAAAATGTAATTTGCTATCCCTGGCCCCCATATAAATCCCTTCAGAAAATAACTTTAACCCTTTATAGTCCAAGAGCTGAAATCTTTTTGATTTTTTGTGACATGATAGAATTCGGTAAATAGTAAAATACGTTTTACTCAGAAATTTAAAATTTTTTGTTATTAGCGTTTTATTAATGATTTTTTGATTGATTTTAAAATCGATTTTTATGATACAAGAAATTTTAAATTGTTTATTTTTTTTAATTAATAATAAATTTACACAAAATTGTCTACAAAATCTTATAAAAACAACGAAACTTTTTTTCCCCTTTTATAAAATTTTTAAAAATCGAAATTATCTTACCAATTTAGCTTGAACACAAAATTTAACTTTTTATCAAAACTGAAAATTCAATTTAGCATAAGTGAATAGTTTTGCCACATATCATGTTAAAATACATACATACTTACATACAAAACAGTTAAGTGGAATCTCATGAATGTGCTTCACTAATTTGATTCGAAAATAAGTGCCTAGGACCTATTTTAGAGTCAATTTTTGGGTTTGTTACAGAAATGTTACACGCTATAAAGGCTTAAGTTCATGATTGGCTTCAAAAAGCCTGTATAAGAACGATATTCTACACAAACAATTGTTATATGAATCAAAATCTCTCTACCAAATTTCATGTGGGTCAGTCCATAATTGACCGAACACCCCATATTACCTCTCTTACAACAAATCGGTTTACTGTAGTGAATCGTTCAAAAATTAATGTACTATAAGATTTAACAAAAATGATATGAAACTAATAATTCTTTCAAATTGTGTAAACCTCGGTACATAATTAATGGACTTATTCCGAAAATCTCCCTGATGTTCATATTAATATCAATATATCGACACCCTATATTCAAAAAGTGCTAACTCAATCTTGGGCCAAAGTGAGTTTTTGATGGCAAATGATTCCTCAATACATTTTCCACGTCTGGTATAAATTTGGGATCAAAATATTAACTTTTGTGCTTTTTGTATCTGTTTTGTCTACTACACAAAGTAGAATATTTTTTTAAGAAAATAAGTGCTATCTCCCATAGTAATTTTACAACATTTTTTGAAAGATTAATTTTATTAAATATTTATCTCCGCTATTATAAAATATGACATACTGAACAGGAATCTGTTTAATAAATTGGAATTCAATATTTAGTTTCGGAAATATAGTCATTTTTATTTTACCAATAAATGTTTCAATTTTAAAATTTTCCTTTGAACAAAATGTGCTAACTAAAGATAAATCCTTGAAAAACACAAAATGTATTAATTTGTATATAATTATAAATTGGTAAGATTATTATAAACATATTATGGAAAGAAAGTTATTAATTTGTTCAACATTATACAAATTAAACAGTTTTTTTCCTCTCCTGAAAACTAGACATTTTTGAATTAGCACTTTTTGAATATAGTGTCTCGATATGTGTAATTTTAAAAATTTTCGAACATGATTCTCTGATTTCGATGAAATTTGGTATACACATTTTTTGTATCAATACAAAATTAAAAGTTTTCCAAATTTTTCAAATTCGTTACGGTTTAGAGGTTGAAAATCCACATTTTTTCTCAAAGGCATAAAATTTAATATCGTATATTTTCTAAACTACTTTTCCGATTTTATAATTTTTGTATCTTCCATTTTTACTACACTAAAATATACAACATATACAAACAACAGAATGGGACCATGAGGGGATCTCTAGAAAGTTAACTTTTAGTAAAACAGTCCATATCATTTCTATACAAATTTAAAAATTTATACTTTTGTTCATTGATGAAAAAAAAAAATAATTCAAACAAAAAATAAATAATGTGAATTAATTTACTAAAATTCAATTTTCTTGCGATCTCCTTATGAACCCATTCTAATTTTTTTGTGATATAATTGCCAAGCTACTTTTAAAATTGTTTAAACCTAGAAAACCCATAAAAACTAGACTAGAAATAATAATAATGTTAATATTTTTAAGAAAAAATAAAAATCCCCAAAAATAGCGGAAAAATTACAAAAAAATCCCCAAATTTTACGAAAATCCCCAAATCCCTCCCCATGAAAATCTGTCCCCAAATAAAACTTGAAATCCCCAATTTGGGGACAAATCCCCACATCTGGCGACACTGCGCCAGAAAGCTACACCGAAAAATGTTTAATTAAAAAGTTATTTTATGTCTTTTTAAAAAAAAAACTTTCAAATTTTTGACCATTGTCCAAAAACAATGCCAAATGTATTCATATAACCCTCATGTAAGTTTTCCACAAATATTTCATAATTAAGAAAGTTTCTTTCGTTTTTTAACAAATAAATTTTTATCATAAATTAGCCGCGAGCTAAAAAAACGTACAAGAGTAGATATTCCCAAAATGACCATAACTGAAAATAAAAATCCTTTAAACAAAATATAGAAAAATTTGAGAAACGTTGGTGGTAGATAAGGATGTTTACATAAATACCTAAGATATTTTAATAGATTCTTATAATCGTATGAGTACAGGGTGGTCACAATTTATGTGAATTTTACCTATCTATGATAAATTAATTTCAGTTAATTACATTACATCTACAACATTTAACATAATTATAAGCTCAAAAGCCCTATACGGCTGTACGTTTGTATGGAGGCTAGGCGATATAATGGACCGATTTAAACTATAGGCTTCGTCCTTGAATCAAAAGAAGTGTATGTGCCAAATCTTATCAAATTATCTTGAAAATTGTGACCTGTAGCATGCGCACAAGGTTTACATGGATACTCAGACGGACGGACATATCTTTAATCGATTCAGAAAGTGATTGGTTTACTTTAAGGTGGGTGTAGGACCAATATTTTTGGATGTTACAACTATCAGCACAAACGCATTATACTCTTCCCAATATAGTGGTGTAGAGTATAAATACACACTATACGTACACTGAGGAAAAAAGAAAATAAACACGCCTGGTACCAAATTGACACCAAAGACTTTATAATTTTTCAATAACATCCGTTGTCAAAGTATATACATACGTACGACAACACTACGTACAACGTTGCGTTGTCAACATTGCAACAATTGTGTGTCAATAGGATTGTGTGTCAATAGTGAGTTTACCACGTTTGTTAACATTTAGACAACGAATGTGTATAAAATTTAGATTTCGACAACGAATTGTTGCAATGTTGTTAAAATTACATAGTGTTGTCGTACGTACATATGTATATGGTTGGTTTACGTGGTAGTTCACTACGCGCGAACTGTCAAGTAGAAACGAAGAGACTCGTTTTGACCAAATGTATATACTTTGACAACGGATGGTATTGAAAAATTATAAACAGTTTGGTGTCAATTTGGTACCAGGCGTGTATATTTCTTTTTCCCTATGTGTAGATACAAGAGTAGCACATACATGATACACCATTTAAATCCCATCTCAAATACCTTTCACATGACAACAAAATTCCATATCATTTCTTGAAAAATATAAAAAATATTGGAAACCCCTTAAAAAAGGACCTTTTTAAACTTTCAGTCAACTCACCAAATATAGAACCAGTACCAAGGTGAAGAGAAACAGTAACTTATAATAAACCAAGTTTTCATTTTGGTCATCAGTAACTTATTTTTTCTCCATGGAATCGGGGCCCACTAATATGCATATGAAGATTCATATAAAGATCCATCTATAGAGATTTATTTTAAAGTTACAGTAAAATTTTCTCATGTGACATTTATTTATGAATTTTTGCTATTAGTCCTGTAGTCATTGTAAAACCAATTCTTTGTAATGCTGATAGTACTTATGTAGTAGTCTTCAAAGGTATCTTATTGTACGAAAGCTTAATTTTTTGAATCACCCTTTATCTGTACAAAAACAAAGTGGTAATATGTTTATTTAAATGCAAATAAATCAAAAGGAATTATATGTAAAATTCTTGCTATTTCTCCATCTAAAGATGTTTTAGAAAAGAAAATATCACATGTATTTATGCCTTAAATAGTTGAAATTCTTACTTGTTGTTTCTTGTCTCAATACAAAAACCCTTTTTTTATTATTTTCAAAATTTCTTTGGGTCTACTTAGTTTATATGCAAGATTTTCAATTTGGAAAGGATTAAATTGTATTCGTTAGCATACCACTTTTAGCTTGTGAGAAAATCTTTAATGATTTATTTCCAATTTTTACTAACATAATGTCTTCTTTAGTTCCGAAACATTCATAATCCCAACATAGGCATAAGTTGTTGAAAAAAGAAGAAAGAAAGAAATAAAACAGCCTGTTGTTGGTTGGTGTTTTTGAATTGTTTATTACTCTAGTACTTTACATGTCACTGGTATGTATGAAATCTTTAGTAAATAAATAAGTATCTAGTATAATTTTAATTCCCAAATGGATTTGATCGTAACATTTAACACATAAATAAAAACAAGTACAGAAACATACATACATAAGTATTTTGTATTGTTTGATGAAGAAACTGAAGTTATGGTGTTAAACTTATAATATTTCTTTATCGACCACCCCCCGTTGCCCTAACGTCTTCCTCTACCTCACCCTTTTTTATTGCCCTTTATGAGTGCCTGGACAACATTTAGTGACAATATGCAAATCTTTACCTTCTTTATTTTTCTTTTAGCTCGTTAAGGGTTTTAACTTCTTCAACTTCACAACGTTAAACCCTTTTATCTTTGGTCACGTGTAAGACTTGTCTTACAACATCGTAAATCTTTTATAATTTGGCCATGAGTCAATAACACTTCTCTTCTTGGGCATTTCCCTTTAAACAAATGTTTGTATGGACGTTAGTGTCCTTTTTATCCTTTTGTTGGCAAAACATATAAAACTATTTCTAACTATTTTTTTAATGGACATTTGCTGTGTCACTTATCTATTTATGCTTGTACGTGCAACTTTGTTTTGTATGTTAACTATTTATTACAGAAATTTTTTGGAGAATTTTAATCAAGACTTATAAACTTGTTGTCCAGTTTGCTATTTATCAAAAATAATCTAAATTACTTTAATTAAAAGTTTTAAAAATGTATTTGCTAGTTTTGTTGTTTATAAAACCTTAATATTTTTATACCCTACACCACTTTAGAATTATTTTCTGAATTGATTTAGCGATGGCCGTCCGTCTGCCCGTCAAGACCACCCCCGGGGCATGTTTCCTTGATGATAGATCCCATCTTGGTGTATTGCAATCCCGGGCTAAAGAGGTGTTACCAATACCTCTAGTCTGCTGGGACGATAAACTGGTGATGTTATTTCACTCCTCGGCTAGTCCTTGGTATGATTTGACATGGGGTCCACCACATAATCTGCTACTACGGGTGGCCAGTTGCCCACAGGACTTGTCCTGGCTGGTCAGTTGGTTGAGGTTCCTTCGGGATCCACGTAGTGACTGTGGTTTAAATCCAAATTTGCGGGAAGAGATTGTTGGTTTAAGGGCTGATATACCCTATATATAATGCGTTGACTAATTCTCTTTTCAAATGACACAGCAGCATATGCTGGATTCCTGAACCCGATCGATATTTAGTAGGTAGGGAGCCGGTATATACTGGGG
Source organism: Lucilia sericata (assembly GCF_015586225.1). Classification (NCBI taxonomy): domain Eukaryota; kingdom Metazoa; phylum Arthropoda; class Insecta; order Diptera; family Calliphoridae; genus Lucilia; species Lucilia sericata. The sequence continues at coordinate 117,514 of NW_023994529.1, read as the reverse complement.
AATTGTCAGGCTAGCGTTCAGTAGTTGCCTGTCATTCCGTAGAAAGATCTTTATGAACATGGGAATGGAGCTGATGCAAAAATTGGTGAAAGATTGGGAAAGTCTCCACATATGGGAGATTAGTACTTATTAAGTATGCCTTTTTACGCTTCGGGGAAGTTTCTCGGTGCTGTTGCCATCTCAACAGGATATATATTGATTTATGCTACGCGACTATTTGTCGGGGCAATTATTGGGTTCAGTTGACTTTGGAAATTACTACATCCTTTGTCTCAGATCGGTTCATGAAGAGGGACCCTGATTTATTATTTTAGGTACTTCAGGCTACCAAGTAAGTCTCTAGGTGCTGTTGCCAATAGAAGCCATCTCAGTTGTGTGGTTGGGCGACTTTAAGAGATCCAGGAATGCAGGGGTGAATCTTTAGATGATGAGAATGATTGTAGGGACAGAGCATTCCTCATAACATCAATAGGGTGTTTCCACCTGATGTTGGGACCGCCCCTTCTATTGAGTCTAATGAGTCTAGCCTTTTCCTTCAATCATGACACCTGTCCTCCCCCAATATTATTTGAAGAAATTTGGCACATATGCTCTTTCGTTCTAAGGACGAAGCCTATTGAATAAATTATTTTTACTCTCTTAACTGGTGTAGGGTACGGTATAGCCCATGTCCGAATATTCTTCCCTACTTGTTAGCATTTGTATTGGTTTCAACTGACGGTATTGAAAAGTTAGAAATTAGAAAACTTTTTTGAAGAAGGGTTAATATTGTGCTGAATCGGCTCGGATTACAAAAATTCCCACAATTTTGATGAATTGAAAAAAGTGAATTGGTATACGATTCTTATTTTCCATCAGTCTAGTCGGTAGAAAATTGGATTTTTTTACGTTTGTGCCACGAATCTAATGTGAACTCAAATAATGATCAGGTTTATTCAGATTTGTAATCAGTATTGAATTAGTAGATGATTCTGGTGTCAAATCTATAAAAGAGATATAGACGACTTCGTTGTTGAGTCAGTGTATAATTCAGGTTGTGGTTTTAAGTCAGTTGACACGGTTCTGGTTTTAAGTGTCAAGAATAACGTTATGTATTGGTAGACGATTCAGATACGGAGACATTAGATATTTAGAGCCGACTTTAATACAGAGTCAGTAATCGTATCTAGTGTATAATCAGATGGCACTGAATCCGTAGTCTATTCAGGTTGCAATTAGTTTTGAATCAATAGATGATTCTGATGTTAAATCGATAGATAAGTGCTTACTCTGTTGTTGAGTCGGTAGACAATTCAGGTGTGGATTGAGTAGACGATTCTGGTATTAAGTAAGATATGTTGATTATAGTATTGAGTCAGTATACGGCTCTGGTGAAAACTCAGGTGATGGTTTCAATATTGAATCCGTGGACTATTTAATACTCTATTGAATTATGTTGAATCATTAGATGAGTGCTTACTCCGTTGCTGAGTTGGTAGACATTTCAGGTATGGATCTAAGTAGTAGACGATTCCAGTATTGAGTAAAAACTGACAAACAATCCGTTGCCAATAGAGAGCGGATGTGTATAAAATTTTGATTCGACAACGAATTGTTGCGTTGTCAACATTACATAGAGTTGTCGTACGAATGTATATACTTTGACAACAGATGTTATTGAAAAATTATAAATTCTTTGGTGTCAATTTGGTACCAGGCGTATATACATATTTCCTTTTCCCTCTGTGTAGATGATGACCAACACTCTTTCAAATTCAAGTTTAAGCTTCTTTTTTAGTATTTTGTACTTGAATTTAAAATATTTAAAAAATAACTTAAATACTTAACTTAAGTAACAATAAATATGATTACTACTGTAAGGAATTATCCCAACAATGCAAGCATTAAATTAATTAAAAAGCTAATTATTTTATACATTTTCTCTAGAGTTAATAGGAAACTCAACTATAAACTAAATAACGCTTTCCACGGGTATTTATTTACAATTAATTTGAAAGCCAACAATGAAAATGAAACATATAAATCCAACAAACTTAAATACAATTTACTAGAATAAATCCTTTAAAACATCTGCTAACGGCGCGTTTTGTGAAAATGTATCTAAAGTTTAAGATTGTAGCAAAGTGTTTGCTTACTCCACTATGAGTAAAAGTATTTGAAAGTTACATTAAGAACTGATAGACTTAAAGGAGTTATTGCTGTGGCGTTGTATGATTACTTTGCACATGTGAAAAAGTGTTAAGTGAACTTTCACGTATACAAGTGCCGAACGCAAAAACCACTGAAAAAAAGTTAAAACAGATACACGACTCTAAACTCAAATACAAATAAAGTAGGGAGTATCACTTCATCTCATGCTTTAAGAACATCATCTATAGGATTGAACAATGAAAAATCTAATATTGTTTAAAAATAACAAAATTGCAGTTGAAAGGATTTTAAAAAGAAATAAATGTTAAAATGATGAAGGAGCACAAAACGACGCCAAACAAATAGAACAGACCCCCCCACCGAAAGGAGTAGAAGTAGTTAAAAATTCAATTGCAAATAATGCACTTCGCCGAAGACAATGTACTTGAAAAATACCACCATACAAGACATCAACTGACAGCTGGTTAACAAGATTTTTCTTAAAAAGGATGTTATGGTTTCAGCACTTTTTTATTGTAGTTGCTTTTGTTGGTATGTTTTTAATCTTCTTCTTCGTTGTTATTGTTCTTCTTTGAGAAATGTTTTTATGTGGCAATGCAGAATACTGGAGCTCTTCACAACACGAAATTTTTTTTGACAATTCTTTAAAACAAAGAAAATAATACAAATTTTTTTTTTTAATTTTAGTTCAATAGAAAATTTATCAAAACATTTTTCTGAATAGAAAAATTTTTCGAAAATATTGTATAAATAAAAAAAAGTTATAGAAAACTTCCTTAATAGAAATCTATGTATATATATAAAAGAGTAGCGTTACTGACTGACTGATTCATCATCGCACAGCCCAAACGGCTGAACCTAGAATCATGAAATTTTGACAGTAGATGTGTTTTTGGTTATGTAGATCCACTAAGGAGGGATTTTTGAAAATTTGTACATTTACGGGTAAAAAGGGGAAAAAAACGGGTAAAACAGGTTTTCTTAATTATCTTACACAATATTAGTGATACAAGAAACATTTTAAATGCACCTGTATCTACTTTTAAAATGAGCAGATGGGTGTCTGGTACTTTTTTGAAATTCGTACTTTTAAGGGGTAAAAATGTGTAACAGTTGTGATTTTGGTACCTTTTTTGGCCCTTTATAACTTTTGAACTAATTAACATAATAAAATTTTTATAAATATTTTGGATAAATCTCCCAAAATTATGAGACACCTGTTTCGTACTTTTTTAATATTCAGTCCTTTTTGGGTGTAAAAGGGAGAAAACTGTATTTATGGTACTTTTTTTTAGCACATTAAGAAAACTTTTTCGGTTTATTGAATTATTCCTATTAAATTGCGGACCAACTCTGTAATATTTATTGTAATAAAATTTTTGCTATTTCACTGAGGAAAAAAGTACCAAAAAGGAAAAAAAACGGGAAATTTAATTTTATTCAAACTCATTGAGCCAATTTTTATAAAATTTTCAAAAGTTGTTTATTTACTCACACAAAATAAGCTATTGGTATATTATTTTGGAATTCGAGTACTAAGATCTATATGGGACCAAATTCGAGTAAATTGTTTGGTACTTATTGAAAGCACTATTTTTCTGGAACAAATGAATGCAGATTTGAATCGTTTGAGTTTTATCTGTGATATATAGTTTTACATAAGTACGGAACATTTTGTAAACTTAATTCTCAAAAAAGTATATTTCTAAGCGATAAGGGGAAAAATTGTACTATTATTAGTACTTACCACTAAGGTAGAATTTATTCCACTTTTGGTACTTTTTCATTCTTCAAATGATACTCTGTATGTTCTATAATATGAATTCAAGACACATGATTATTAAACATACACGGTCCTCATTAAATAAGATTCTTTAAGAGAGAACTTTTTAGTACTTTTTATCTCATAAATGGTACTTTTTTAATTTTTTAAAATATTCAACCTAGGAACATTATTTTAACATACATGGTCTTGACTAAATAATATTCTGTAAGTGGGAACTATTTGGTACTTTTCTATTCTTCAAATGGTACCTTTTAGATTCTTTATAATGGTTAACCGGAACACACGGTCCTTATTAAATGAAAATTTATTGAGAGAGATTTTTGTACTTTTTCGTTTTTCCGATGGTACTTTTTAATATTTTTACGATATCGAACATAGATATTGAAAATAAAATTTAAAATATAAGGACCTTAGTTAATGAGAATATACTGAAAGGGACTTTTGGTACTTTTCATTCATTCATCAAACTATATTTTTTGAATTGTATATAATATTGAACACAGAAACATAAAATTTTTGATTAAATATTGATCTATTAGAGGTATTTTATAGTACTTTTTTTCAATAGTACTTTCGCATTCAGCTTCTTACTGAATGCGAATTTCATCACATGATATTGAATGTATAAACTGAAACATTAAAAAATGTTTAATCAATTTTAATTTTATTATAAAAGTAAACAAAATTTTGTATGTATTTAATTTAAGTTAGGGTAGCGAAGCACCCAGGGTATGCTAGTTAATTATAAAGTTATCATGAACTGAATTATTGGATTATTAAAAAATTTCTATTTTTTAAGGCAACAAATAGAACAAAGAAATTTAAATTTTAAACTTAAAATAAACTATGCAACTTGTAGGGCAACATAATAAAAATAACACAGACATGTCTGCTTCAAGGAAAAAAGCTTAACTCGCGCTATAAAAGGCAAACAAACAAACGAATAAAATAACAACTATAACAACAATAATCAACAACAACATCTTCATCATGAATTTTTTTTTTTTAAATATTAATATCTTTAGAAAATATTTTCAAGTTGAAGAATGTTTGTAAATATTTAAGATAATGTATATTTTTACAATGTTTTGGGAATTAAGTTCAAAAGAACCCAAAGAAAGTAGTAGAGCCGCAGTGAAAAACAGAAAATAAAAGAACCACAGCTCACGTAAAGATAATGTGGCCTGAGGTTGTGTGCATAAAAGTGCGAAGTTCACCGGAATAAAGAAATCCAAACACTTTACAAGATTACATGGTTACCGAAACATAGACGAACAAACAGACGGACGGACGGATGCACGCCGCAAACATGACTCCGACAGTTTTTGCTTGTTTTTAGTGTGGAATTGATGTAAATACTAGAGCACAGCTGAGACGATGCCATAGAGGAGGTCACAACTAACTAAATACCAATAGAAAAAGACAAACATGCATGAAGAAAAAAAATCGCCAAAAAACATGTAAACGTGGTCAGCATCATTGAAATGATGTAGGAAAAAATTTTCTTAAATTTTATTAGTACATAGTAATACCATTTATTCAATTTAAATGGCTGAGCTCATAACCAAAACGTCTATAGTCTAATCTATGGTCTAGTCTATAGTCTAGTCTATAGTCTATTCTATAGTCTATTCTATAGTCTAGTCTATAGTCTAGTCTATAGTCTAGTCTATAGTCTAGTCTATAGTCTAGTCTATAGTCTAGTCTATAGTCTAGTCTATAGTCTAGTCTATAGTCTAGTCTATAGTCTAGTCTATAGTCTAGTCTATAGTCTAGTCTATAGTCTAGTCTATAGTCTAGTCTATAGTCTAGTCTATAGTCTAGTCTATAGTCTAGTCTATAGTCTAGTCTATAGTCTAGTCTATAGTCTAGTCTATAGTCTAGTCTATAGTCTAGTCTATAGTCTAGTCTATAGTCTAGTCTATAGTCTAGTCTATAGTCTAGTCTATAGTCTAGTCTATAGTCTAGTCTATATTCTAGTCTATAGTCTAGTCTATAGTCTAGTCTATAGTCTAGTCTATAGTCTAGTCTATAGTCTAGTCTATAGTTTAGTCTATAGTTTAGTCTATAGTTTAGTCTATAGTCTAGTCTATAGTCTAGTCTATAGTTTAGTCTATAGTTTAGTCTATAGTCTAGTCTATAGTCTAGTCTATAGTCTAGTCTAAAGTGTAGTCTATAGTCTTGTCTGGTCTATAGTCTAGTCTATTGTCTAGTTTATACTTTAGTCTATTGTCTATTGTCTAGTCTATAGTCTAGTCTAGTCCTTTCCTGGTTTGTTTAGAAAACTATTAATACATATTCGTTCCCTAGGGCCATGTTAAGTTTTGTTTACCTCTTAAATATCACAATATTATTTTCTTAAAACTAATTCATTATTCAAAAAACAATTAGTCGTTTTAATCAAAAATATTCTAATCCTTCAGCTCAAACAATGTACAGCTGAGCCATTAAAACAAATTCTATTCTACTGGCCATTGACTTCGAAAACCACTTGTCAAGTTTATCTAGCTTTTCTATCTAAAACAGTTTTGCAACTGCTTTTATTTTTATCGGCCTAAAATAAAGAAGAAAAATTAAAAAAAAAGCAGCTGCTTTAACCCTTTTTATTTATTTTACTTTCCCTTTTCAAAAAAAAAAAAAAAAAAGAAAACACTTTCATCTTTCTTTTTACTTTTTCAATATAAAGTGACCATTTGTTGCAAATTAATACGACAACAGGATTAGTGTATTGAGAGTATTATTTGTAAACAGGATATACAATTGCTTTACTATTGGCATTGCTGCTGGCAAACAATCAGATAAGACATAGACAGGGACAAAAGCAGGAACAGGCAGAACCAACAAAACAAAAATACGTTTTTGAAATATTGATGATATTTAAAACGATAATACCCGTGAATGCCAATAATAAGAGCAACATGTAATTCATGGTCGAGTGTTTGTCTATTGATTTACACCGCAATCCCTAAAATACCTAATACCAACAACAAATGTAACCACAACATTAAAATTTCTAATGTTGTTTGTTGTTCATCCACCATTTATGCCATTTCAATTCAACTCTTTGTCGCTCGTATCTACAAGCAAATCAAATACATCGTACTAGTTTTTACTCCCATTAACCCTTTTTGTCTATGATTTTCGATGGTTACTTTATAAAATCCAATAAATTTAACAACGAAATGGCACTTGAAATCTACTTGTTTTTTTTGTCGCTTTGGGAATTGTTGGACTCCAAAGTCCTTTACTCATTTCTAACAATACAATACATTGATGCTCTTACCAAATTGTCGTTAGCTGAACTGACCAATTTGTTTGATTTACAAAAATAAAATAATAAATAAAAACTGCGAAATATCCTTAAGGAACCAGAAATAAAAAGATTAAGTGAATAACATGAAATCTATCAAAAGTGTAACTAGATATTGCTAAAAGCGTCAAATATATTTTCAAAGAGTTAAAGAAAGAAGAAAAGAAATAAAACTGTTAAAAGATTTATATGTACAATCAATTATAGAATGTATACATTCTAATAAGAAAACACTTAGGGAATAAATAGTAACTGAAGTTGAAATGTGATTCTCTATAATGTATACCCAAAATTTTGAGTCCACACGTACTTTATACCAATCGATTCGGTGTAACAGAGTTAATTTAACGACATAAGTTTGCGCGGGGAATACATAAAAATTAACCTATTCAGATAAAACTGCCTCCATGTTGCATTAAGCTAACACAAAGAAATAATACCATAGACCCCAATGAGGATTTAGTAACTTTAATTTCCATTCAAGCTGTAAAAAGTAAATGGCCTTCAAATTTCATCATTGAATAGTAAGAACTGGAACTCATTTTGAGAATATAATAACTTATTACTAAATAAGTACTATAGTACTTTCTCATATAGGAAAATACCGCGGTATACCCACGACATTATCAGTATTTATCTCATAAACTTTTAATGAATAGTTCACATTGTAATGTGCAGTTTAAAGTCTAGTCTTTAATCTAGTCTATATTCCAGTGGATGTCTATAGTCTAGTCTATAGTCTAGTCTAGTCTATAGTCTATAGTCTAGTCTATAGTCTAGTCTAGTCTATAGTCCAGTCTATAGTCTAGTCTATAGTCTAGTCTATAGTCCAGTCTATAGTCTAGTCTATAGTCTAGTCTATAGTCTAGTCTATAGTCTAGTCTATAGTCTAGTCTATAGTCTAGTCTATAGTCTAGTCTATAGTCTAGTCTATAGTCTAGTCTAGTCTAGTCTAGTCTATAGTCTAGTCTAGTCTATAGTCTAGTCTAGTCTATAGTCTAGTCTATAGTCTAGTCTATAGTCTAGTCTATAGTCTAGTCTATAGTCTAGTCTATAGTCTAGTCTATAGTCTAGTCTATAGTCTAGTCTATAGTCTAGTCTATAGTCTAGTCTATAGTCTAGTCTATAGTCTAGTCTATAGTCTAGTCTATAGTCTAGTCTATAGTCTAGTCTATAGTCTAGTCTATAGTCTAGTCTATAGTCTAGTCTATAGTCTAGTCTATAGTCTAGTCTATAGTCTAGTCTATAGTCTAGTCTATAGTCTAGTCTATAGTCTAGTCTATAGTCTAGTCTATAGTCTAGTCTAGTCTAGTCTAGTCTATAGTCTAGTCTATAGTCTAGTCTATAGTCTAGTCTATAGTCTAGTCTATAGTCTAGTCTATAGTCTAGTCTATAGTCTAGTCTATAGTCTAGTCTATAGTCTAGTCTATAGTCTAGTCTATAGTCTAGTCTATAGTCTAGTCTATAGTCTAGTCTATAGTCTAGTCTATAGTCTAGTCTATAGTCTAGTCTATAGTCTAGTCTATAGTCTAGTCTATAGTCTAGTCTATAGTCTAGTCTATAGTCTATAGTCTAGTCTATAGTCTAGTCTATAGTCTAGTCTATAGTCTAGTCTATAGTCTAGTCTATAGTCTAGTCTATAGTCTAGTCTATAGTCTAGTCTATAGTCTAGTCTATAGTCTAGTCTATAGTCTAGTCTATAGTCTAGTCTATAGTCTAGTCTATAGTCTAGTCTATAGTCTAGTCTATAGTCTAGTCTATAGTCTAGTCTATAGCCTAGTCTATAGTCTAGTCTATAGCCTAGTCTATAGTCTAGTCTATAGTCTAGTCTATAGCCTAGTCTATAGTCTAGTCTATAGTCTAGTCTATAGTCTAGTCTATAGTCTAGTCTATAGTCTAGTCTATAGTCTAGTCTATAGTCTAGTCTATAGTCTAGTCTATAGTCTAGTCTATATATTGAAGTCTTTAGGCTAGTTTGGCCTATAATCTGGTCCAGTCTATAGTTAAATGTATAGACTCATCTAAGTGTAGTCTATAATCTAGTGTAGTCTATAGTAAAATCTATAGTGTAATCTATAATCTAATATGTGGTCTAGTCTATAGTCTAATCTACAATCTAGTTTAAACTTAAAAAAGTACTATTTTTTGTAGAAGTATTTGGGCCGTAAGATTGAATCCCATATAGGGCTACCTTCCAAAAATTGTTGTAATGCTCCTAAAATAAGTTTTGTAAAAACATTAGTCGATAAAACGAACTCGGTTATGAACGTATGTGTGGACCAACGCCGAGAGGTCAAATTTGTAAGAAGTTACTTTTTTGGGTATTTTCGCTTCAAGTTGTGGAAATTTTGGAATTCCTTTTGACCTTTTTCAAATATTTTAACGTTAAGACTCAATTAGATTTAAAAATTTAATCATTTAATCTTTAAAAATGTTGTAGTTTCCAGTCCTTTTAACAAAGTTCTATAGCTAATTGACCTACTTACCTCAAACTACTTATGTGCCAATTAAAAATTCACATTTCTTTATTTTAAATCAAAATGTTTATATTTTTATTTAATTATTTTTTTATATTAATTTTTTAATATATAATAGGTTATAATAATATAATATGTTTTATAAAATTTCAGATGACATAACTTACAATATTCAATATTTGTTTTTTTTTTATTCTTTTAATTTTTTTTGTGTAATAATGTAAAGTCTGCGATTTTGTTTAATAAAATATTTTTTTTTTATAAATATTTCGTATGTATGAGGTGTGAAATATTTTTGTTTCAATTATTTATTTATTTTTTTTAGTTTTAATGATATAAGTTATAAAAAATGACAAATATGATTAAGTGGTATACTAAAAAATGCTACATTTATTATTAATTTTATATTTTTTGTTTTACAATTTTTTTTATTTATATTTTATTAAAATTATTTTATTAGTTTTTTTTTATTGAGGTTAATATATGGTTTTAATAATTTTGCTGTAGTTTAGAAGAAAAGAGCAACAAATTAAGGTTTTTATTTGTTTTTGTTGGAAAACTACAGTTTTTGGTTTTTGTGTTGTTTTATTTAGAAAAAATTATTTATTATTATTATTATTATTATTTTTGTTTAATTTGGCTGCAACTACAAAAAAGCAAATTTTTATTTTTGGTATTTGTTTGTTTTATTATAATTATTGTTTTAGTTTAAAAATTATATTTAGTTAGTTTTTTGTTTTTGTTTTAATTTAAAAATTTGTTTGTTTAAAATAAATTATGAGGTGTACAATTGGTATGGTTACTAAAATTAACTAAAATATTAATAGAATTCTTTTTAAAAACATTTAATAATAGTTGTAATACATTAATAATAATATTAATTTAATTATAGGTATTAATAATAATTAATAAATAGTTTAATAAACAGAATTAATAAAACAAATAGATTTTTTATTTTCTTTTTTAAATACAAAATTATGTTAAAAATGCTTAAGGATTTGGGGCGATAGCTATAAAAACTGTTGTCACATCTTACAATGTTGTCAGAAAAATTTTCAGGAATATCTAATAACCGTGTAAACTTGCAACGTTGTCAGAAAAGGTAATGTTAATACATTGTAAAATAATAATATTGTCAGATATCTGACAATCGTGTAAACACACTACATTGCCATTGTCAGATCATTGTAAGATACTTGTCAGATATGCGAATTTTATAAATTATTTCTATTGGCAACACTGTATATTAAAAGGAACAAACAAAAGTGTAGTAAAAGTGAAACATTTATGGCAATGTCTAACCATGGATCTGACAAACTTTTGTCATACAACAATCTGACAACAGTGTGAACTGAAAATTTTTGTTGGTAGATAAATTTATTATTTGGCAATAAAATTGTTAGGTTTTCTTACAATCGTCTGAATTGACAATTTACCTATTGCTAAAAATTTTGCATTGTCAGTACATTGCCAGATCTTACAAGCATGTAAGATCAGACAGCCTGAAGTATTATTGGAAATTAAAAGGTTTTCTTACAATCGTCTGAACTGACAATTTATCTATTGCTAAAAATTTTGCATTGTCAGTACATTGCCAGATCTGACAAGCATGTAAAATCTGACAGCCGTGTATACATAGCTTAACTAGAAGTTTTTAAAATTCTATTGGAAATTTTTGAAATACAGTTCGGAATTTCTGAAATATTATTGGAAATTTAAAACGAAAGCAAATTCATTGTGGCAACTACGCCCCTGTTATCTTAAGTTCGGTTCTTAACCTTAACTTCAGCAAATTGCCAGATCTGACAAGCATGTAAGATCTGACAGCCGTGTATACATAGCTTAACTAGAAGTTTTTAAAATTCTATTGGAAATTTTTTAAATACAGTGCGGAATTTCTGAAATATTATTGGAAAATAAAAACGAAAGCAAAGTCATTGTGACAACTACGCCCCTGTTACCTTAAGATCGGTTCTTACCCTTAACTTTATAAATTGTTGTTGTTTTTTAAGCATTTTTCCTGCTATATTTGTAAGATTTATTAGATAGTTTGTTAAAAGAACATTTAATTGTTTAATTTTTTGAGTTTAATATTTAATTAAACAATTATTTTTTATCTTGTTTCTTTTACTCAATAATTATTTGTTGCAAATATAAATATATTTAGTTTATAATTAAATGTTATTTTTTTTCGCTTTTTCTTGCTATAAATCAATAGAATATTTTCATAAATAATTTAATAATTTAATGACGATAATAACTTTGAATTTTTATTTGTTTAAGGTAAACTTTTGTTTTATTATTTTTCTTTCTTTCTTTTATTTATTTTGTATTTTACGGGTTTCTTTTGGGGGATTTTTTATTTTGTTTGTTTTGAATTTAGTTTCCACTTTTCTTTTTATAGGTTAAAAACTTTAAAAATTATACATATAAATTTTTTTTAAGTTTTTATTTTTCCTGTTAACGGTGTTTGGTTGTTGTTTTTTCATATTACCTTTAACCTTCAACGCGCTTACCTTAAAAATCTCCCTTTGCCTTAATCGGCTCCTGGAGATTTTTTTCAAAACATCTTTTCTTTTTTAATAAAAAACAATTTGTACTTTCGAAAGGGGGGAGGAGAGTTTAGTTTAATAATTTAATTTTATTTTGTATTTTGGTTTTAATTTTTATTATTATTATTATTATTTGTGAGGGATTTTAAGGGTGCTGAGGTTCATATTTTTTGTATCTAGTTTTTAATTATTTTGTAAAAAATTTTGTTAAACATAAATAAAAAACATTTTTCTTTGCGAATGTTTTAATTTTGTTGTTATAAATGTTGTAAAACTAATTGGATTTTATGATTTTTGCCAAAGTCTACTTTAGAATTAAAAAAATAATTTATTGTTTATTATTTGTATGTGTTTTATTGTTAATTTTAAACAAAATAGAATTTTAAAATTTAAATTTGAATTAGGAGGAGAATGGAAGAAAACAAGTAACAGTACATATATAAAAGGACTATATTCATAAGTCTCTATCTTAAATAATACAAGTTTTCAGGAGAGCAAAAAAAATCTTTTTATTTCGCCAGTTCTTTTGCGACAATAAAATTTAACTTATTAGTATCATAATGAGCGATATCTCGAAAACTATTTTCGAACCTGAGTTCAGCATTCCTAAATTATTAAGAAAACTTGTTTTGCAGTAGAAACCAAAACCAGGCTGGGGGGTAATGATTATAAAAAGTAATGCATTACAGGGTCACTTAAAATTATTTGTAATGTGTAATTGAGCAATAACCAATTACAATTACTAGTAATGTGTAATTGGCTAATAACCAATTGTAATTGTAATTGAGGTTTTGCCAATTACAATTACTTGAAATTGTAATTGAAGTTTACTAATTACAAATTACATGTAATTTTTTTTATTTCAATTGACAAAACTTCAATTACTATTACTTCAAATGTAATTGTAATAATTATACTCTTCACCACCATCAGTGGTAATAGAGGGTATATATAAGTTTGTCATTCCGTGTATAACAACAGGAAATATTTATCTGAGACCCAACAAAGTATTTACATATATATGCCGGGTCCTTATTATCTATCTGTCTGTGTAAAACACGCTTACGTTAAAACTAAGCAAAAGAAATAAACCAAATTTACCAAAAATATTCATTGTAGTCCTAAGCAGCAAAATCGGTTCACAAAGTTAAAAGTTATGAATAAAAATTTCAGACTATCTCGAAAAAATTGCGTTTTTTTTCGTCATTGGTGTGGTTTTCTCAGAAACTACAAATAGCAATTCCATGAATTTTGTCACACGCTATTTTTTTATTCGATCTAAATTTTTCGATCTAAAATTTCCCATAGACCCCATACACAGGTACATATTTCCGGAAATGGATTTATCGTTAATAACTTCCTCAAATATATCGGTATTAACTTAAAATTTTGCACATATAAATATAATACGAACAACGTAGTTTTGTATCGGTCTACAATTAATCATAGCTTCCATATAAGGCCCGCTTCCGAAAATCACTCAAACGCGCATATTTCACTGATAAATAAAGCTATCGAGATAAAATTCGACAGGAATATGTTTTGTGTATGTATAAATCACTTTACACACACTGGTCACAGCTCCCCTATAAGGTCAACTTTTGAAAATCACTTAAACGCACATATTTCATTAACTAATAAAGCTGTCGGGGTAAAATTCAACGTAAATATGTTTTATATATATAAGACATTATGCGAAATTTTTCCCGAATCGGTCGGATAATTGGTTACAACTCCCCTATAAGTATCATTTCCGAAAATAACTTAAATACCCAATTTCATTGCCGAGTTATCTAAAAACTAGATAGGATTAGGTGCAAACACATAAAAGGGAACTTTTTTTGTACTTTTTCGTTCTTCAAAAGGTACTTTTTGAATTTTCTATAATATTGAACCTAGAAACATAAAATTTATTATGTACAGCACGGATTAGGTGAGAACACATAAAACGGGACTTTCTGGTACTTTTTCGTTCTACAAAAGGTACTTTTTGAATTTTTTAAAATATTGAACCTAGAAACATGAAATTTTGCATGTAGGGTCCGGATTAGGTGAGAACCTATAAAAGGGGACTTTTTGGTACTTTTTGTTCTTCAAATGGTACTTTTTGAATTTCCTATAATATTGAACACAAAAACATGAAATTAAGCATGTGGGACCCGGAGTTTGTGAGAACCTATAAAAGGGGATTTTTTTGATACTTTTTCGTTCTTCCAAAGGTATTTTTTGAATTTTCTATAATATTGAACCTAGAGATATGAAATTAAGCATGTAGAGTGAGAACTTATACAAGGGGACTCTTTGATACTTTTTCGTTCAACAAAAGGTACTTTTTGAATTTTCTATAATATTGGATTTAGAAACATGAAATTAAGTATGTAGAGCCCCGATTTGGTGAGAACATATAAATGTGGACATTTTAGTACTTTTTCGTTCTACAAAAGGTACTTTTTGTACATACGAAACACCCTGATTGATCGAAAATCTATAAAAGTGGACTTTCTGATACATTTTCGTTTGACAACTGGTATTTTATTTAACACATAATGAAGGGTATATACGATTCGATACATCCGAATATAAAACTCTTACTTGTTTGATGTGAAATTATGTACGCGTTTCAGTTGATATAAACGCTTTATATGACGTTGAAAGTGTATTTTAACGATCATATATTTCCTATACTTTCTTTGCAAAAAAATATGAAGAAAGTCATGAAAATCTCAAAAAGGTCCTTTTGTCTTTTGATCCTGCTCATAAAATGCAAGTCATATTAACTCAAAAACTTTAAATGACTACTTCATATCTCAACGTACTCAAATGGTAATGAGTTATTTAACTCCCTATTTGTAAGCGAGCGTAGTAAGTAATTGCCTCCAAAGATGTCGTAGCGTTAAAATAATGAGTTAAGATGTCAATATATAAGAGGTGAAAGGTAGTTACATATATAAGCTTTTAAACTCATAACGGTTCAATATAAAGTTTTGGTGGTTAGTATTAGTTTCTCATCTAAAGACGATGTTTTAAAAGAGGAATAACCAGAAAAACAAGACTCGTTTGAGATAATTGACACATATTTCCTAGCCGATTGTTATATACTTTTTCAAACAAGGCTTTTAAAATTCTATTTTGTTTAATTTTTTACATATTAAATTAATATTTAATTGAGTTTTTTTCGTAGTTTTATAACGTTATAATCGTCTTTAAGAGTAAAGGAAATGAAAACAATAAAAAAAAAAGAAATTATGTTAAGCAACAATTGATTATTTTAATAAAATGTTTATGAAACATTATAAAAACAAAATATGACAAAAAACATTAAAAAGTTTCAGGTCCAAAAATGAAATTTTACTAATATGAGGAATACAAAGTTGCTTTATATTTATTTATTTTTTGTTAAATAATTAATAAACTTTATTAAGTTTTTTTTTTTGTCTTTAATAATGAATATTTTTTTAATAATAAAACTAAATAAAATAGAACAAATTTACTTTTCTTTTAAAGAGAAAAATAAATATATAAAAAAAAATCAAATCAACTATGATATCAAACAAAATGAAAAAAACAGAAAACAAAATTTACTACTGAATTTGAATAAAAAATGTTTGCTTGGTTGTCAACTCACTACATACATACATTCTTTCTACTTTCTAAAGTAAGCGCAAATCATATTGACAAACTCCTAAAATTATGCTGCTTTAAATATTGCAAGTTTAATTTTTATGTTTTTTTTTTTGTATTATTATTTAAATTTGTTTTAAATAATTATTTATGTAAGAAAAAAATTGGAGCTTTTACCTGAGTTGTAATGAATTTATTTAAATAAATCAAGCTCCATTTCTCTAATACAATTTTTTTGATAAAAAAAAAACATTACAATATTAAAGTTTGTTTTTTTTATTAAACTTTTTTTTTTTAATTTTACTCATTACTGAGTTTATTTTAGATGTTATTGTTGTTTAATTAATTTTGTTTTTTGTGTGTGTTTTTTTGTTTAAGATTTGTCTAATATATATTTTGTTTATAAATTGTTTAAAAAAATTTATTTTATTATTATTTTTATTTTGTGTAATATAAATATAAACATAACATATATAAAGTTTTTTTTTAAATTTTTTTATTAATGTATTTTTCTGTTTGTTTGGTTTAAATATATGTAATTATTAAAAGAAATTGTTATATTTTGTAGTTATTAATTGAATTAATTAATAAGTATTGTAAGTATGACATCAATATTGAGTAATTTATTTGAATATATGAATGTATGTTTAATATTTTATACGTATATTAATTATTATAATATAAGGATTATTTTGCAAATTATGTCAGACTGTTTTATTTTTAAAAACTTAAAGAAATTAACAAAATTATTCAATATTGATTTATTTGATTTCTTATTATTTATTTGCAGTTCGTTTTACATTTCAATATGATCATTTGTTATGAGTGCAAATTATATATTTTTATTTTGCATGCAATGCAGTTGAAAAGGAAGGTGGTCTATTTGTCTATCAGTGAACGATTAATTTTATAATGGCGTTAAATTTACAGTAATTTATAGGTATGTATGTAACTGTTCAATTAAAAAAATATTCCGCTTTCATAATATAAAGTTTATATATTATTTTTATTATTGGCTTTGTTTGTAGATTTCTTCTTAAGTTTATTAAATTTAGATTTATGTAGACTTTAAAAAAGTAATAACTCCCGGCAAACCTTAGTAATGAGTTGTACTTACACAACAGCATACTTTTTAATGACTACTTCATAACATCTGCCTTACTTTTAAGTAGTCTAGTAATGACTGAAATTAAATCTGATATATAAGATACTTAATTAAGCTTTTGCCATTTAAATTAATATCTCTGTGTGAAAACCATAAGTGAAAGCACAATAAAATAACTACAAAATTTGAAAAATTAAGCTCCTATTACACAGGCCAACGAAATGAAGGTTTATACAAACTTTTGAAACCAATTTGATTGATTTTAATTTAATTTTAGATACTGAAACCAAATTTGATATCTGGTTTTTCTCTCTCCCCAACAATTTTTTTGCAATATTTAGTTCAATACATTTTATATAATTTTAAAATTATATTTACGTTTAAGGGTTAATTTAGATTTTTTCGATGTCATTGTAAAAACGATTCTTTATTATATATTTTTCTTCAGATTCACTTAAATCGCTTGAAAACAAAATAATATTTCGCTATGGTTTCAAGAAAATTTCTCTATATTACTTAGCTTGAGTTTGACCCTCACAGTTTATGGGTTAACATTAGTCGATTTTACTAAAACTTCACATATATGTTTTCAATTATCTAGAATTGTATATTCTGAAAAGGTTTTATATAAAATACATAACTGTAAGCCATAAAACCTAATTTTAAAAAATTTGAGCAAAAAATAGTTTTCTCCGAAATATTCTAAATTCATATAGCTGGTATCACTAATCTGTGGGAGATATCAACCTAATTTCTTTACTATTTTATAACCTTCTTTATTGTCCATATGTCACATGGAGATTTTTCTTAAAACTTTAAAATTTGCTTAAGAAAATTGTTAAAAGTTTGAAACTGGAGTTTTGAAACGGCACATTTTGTATAATTAAAAAAAAATATTTACGTTTAAGGGTTAATTTCGATTTTTTCGGGTCTTCGTTATATATTTTTTCTAAGTTTCATTTAAATCGCTTGAAAACAAAATAATATTTCGCTATGGTTTCAAGAAAATTTTCCTATATTACATAGCTTGAATTTGACCTTCACAGTTTATGGGTTAACATTAGTCGATTTTACTAAAACTTCACATATATGTTTCCAATTATCTAGAATTTTATATACTGAAAAAAATTTATATAAAATGCATAATTGTAAGCAATAAAACCTAATTTTAAAAAATTTTAGCAAAAAATAGTTTTCTCCGAAATCCTCAAAATTAAAATTGCAGGTATAGCTAATCTGTGGGAGATATCAACCTAATTTCTATACTATTTTATTAACTTCTTTATTGTCCATATGTCACATGGAGAATTTCTTAAAATTTTAAAATTTGCTTAGGAAAATTGTTAAAAGTTTGAAACTGGAGTTTTGAAACGGCCGTCTGAAGGATTTTCCACTTATGACTATAACACAAATAGGGTTTACACTATCTAATGAAGTTAAAAACTCACATTTAAGTTAATACGAATATATTTAATGTACAGCCATAGTTTTATTAGAATATTTCCCAAACTGTTTTAAATGATCTGAGGAATGTGTAATAACTTTTAAAATTTTTCAACAATTTTTGTGTTTTATATCTTATTGGATCGTTGAATATATATTCTAATTATTTGCTGTTAAAATCCAAGAATATAAATTAAGTGGTAAACTATTTTTCACTTCAGAGCCATGATGCCACCAGTTTACGTAGTCCTCTTTTCCGAAAGCCCTTTTATAACCTAAAGTTTAAGTCTAGAGGCAGAGACGGTAAAAAATTTTAATTTCTGTATAAAATATTAGAGACACAAGTATACAGTCAAGCTAAAACCATTTACCACTGGTTAACGTAACGTTGTCAACATTGCAACAATTCGTTGTCAAAATCTAAATTTTATACACATTCGTTGTCTAAATGTTAACAAACGTGGTAAGCTCACTATTGGCAACGGATTGTTTGTCAATTAAGCTCACTATTGACAAACAATCCGTTTGTTAACATTTATACAACGGATGTCTATAAAATTTAGATTTTGACAACGAATTGTTGCAATGTTGTCAACATTACATAGTGTTTTCGTACGTATGTAGTATATGCTTTGACAACGGATGTTATTGAAAAATTATAAACAGTTTGGTGTCAATTTGGTACCAGACGTGTATATTTCTTTTTCCCTCTGTGTACATGATCTATGCGCTCAATAATATTAATTTATTTTCTGAAGTTTATATTTTTTATATTATATTGCAATTTTGAGTCATATTTTAAAAATTGTATTTTTTTGCGGTTACTTTTATTTTCAGTAACATGCACTTGATTCATTCATCATTATATGACAAAACTTTCGAGCCTATTTTTTATTGAAAAAATATACTCTTTAATATTGTTAGTATTCTGTCAGATTTCTATATAGCACAACGTATAATCATGTATTTTATAAAATATACTTTACTAATTACTTTGATTTTATTGACATTAATGAGTCAAAATGATGCTAACTGGACTGACAAAGTTACTAACAAGGTGGTAAGTTATAAATATATATATTTTTTTATAGATAGTATGTATGAAGATTTATATATTATATTTTAGAAAAATGTTTTCAAAAAAATTGAATTCAATACAATATATGCCATCGATAATGTTCATAACATGACAACAAAGGCAGCCAATGCTGCACATAAACTTAAGACCAAGGAATACTTAGAATGGGAGGCTCATCAAAAAGCTAAATCCTCTAAAAAGTTTCCATATAATTGAGTTTCAATAATTTTTTTGTAACGTATTAAATGTACTTTTAATTTGGAGAAATAGTTAAAAAACCATAAATGTAAATATCTTTAAAATTGTGATTTGTAGTTTGAATGGACAGACAACTCAGAATCGACTGATTCTGAGTTGATCGTATCCTTAATGGTGGGTGTTGTGTAGATTTTTGCGTATTATAGAATTCATTCTTAAATTATTGGTAGATTTTAATCAGTCATGAATGCTATTTATAGTCCATTAAAAAAACAAAGCTGATGCTTACAAATCCAAACCATAACACAGGCCAAAGAAATTAAGGTCTGCAACAAGTTTTGAAACCAATTCGACTGATTTTAATGTATTTTTAGCTGGTGAAACTGAATCTGATAACTGTTTTTCTCTATCACCCACAATTTTCTCGCAAAATGGCATTGAATATATAGTTCAATACATTTTATATAATTATAATAATTCACTTTAAAGGGTTAATTTCGGTTTTTTCGATGTCATCATAAAAACGGGCTTTCATTATATATTTTTCTTCGGGTTCATTTAAATCGATTGAAAATAAAATAATATATTTCAGTAGGGTTTCTATAAAATTTCTCTATATTTCATAGCTTAAGTTTGACCTTCACAGTTTATGGGTTAACATAATTCGATTTTACTAAAACTTCACATGTATGTTTCCAATTATCTAGAATTTTATATTCTGAAAAGGTTTTATATAAAATGCATAACTGTAAGCAATAAAACCTAATTTTAAAAAATATTACCAAAAAATTGTTTTCTCCGAAATCCTCAAAATTAAAATCGCCGGTACCGCTAGTCTGTGGGAGATATCAACCTAATTTCTTTACTATTTTATTACCTTCTTTATTGTCCATATGTCACATGGAGATTTTCTTAAAATTTTAAAATTTGCTTAAGAAAATTTTTGAAAGTTTTAAACTGGAGTTTTGAAACGGCCGTCTAAAGGATTTTCCATTTATGACTATAACCCAAATACGGTTTACACTATCTAATGAAGATAAAAACTTACATTTAAGTTAATACGAATATATTTAATGTAATGTCATAGTTTTATTAGAATATTTAACAAAATGTGTTAAATTTTTTGAAATATTTATCATTTAAGTGTTTTGTGACTCTAAACGATCTCAGGAATTTGTTATAACTTTTACAATTTTTGACCAAATATTGTGTTTTATATGTTATTTGAATGTTTATTGCAATTGTATGCTGCTAAAATAATTTTAAATAAGTTAAGTGGTACAATTTTGCACAAATAATTTTCCACTTCAGAGCCCAACCATTACCGTAGTTCTATCGTCCGAAAATTTTCCAGAATTCACTTTTATAACTAAATGTTTAAGTCTAGAGCCAGAGACGGTTAATATTTGTAACTTCTCTAAAATTAAAAAATTAAATATAAATATAATTTAATAAAAGGGTAATTGAATGTCGAAGTGATCTAGGTAAACACCTGCCTTACACGCAGATGGTACTTTTTGTACATGGCTGTGCCGGTCCATGTACAAGTAATAAATAAAAGGGTAATATTAAACATTTTCCAATTCTATGAAATTCGATTCGGTTTAGATTTTACTTTTAAATATAAGTGCCGTGTCATAACGTCCAATTTCATAATGTCCATTGACGTTATGATACATTCATAGGTGTCACAATGTCCATGAGCAATGTGACATAAAGTTCAGTCCATTCATGAAAAATGGCTTAATTTTGCGTGTCATAATGTTCATGCACGTCATAACACACTAAATTTAGTCTTAATGTCCATGGACGTTATGACAATATCAAAAGTGTCACAATGGCCACACAGAGGGAAAAGAAAAGAGGGAAACGCCTGGTACCAAATTGACACCTAACTGTTTATAATTTTCACTACCATCCGTTATCAAAGTACATACATACGTAGGACAAAACTGTGTAATGTTGACAACATTGCAACAATTCGTTGTCGAAATCAAACAAACCGTTGCCAATAGTGAGCTTATCACGTTTGTTAACATTTAGACAACGAATGTGTATAAAATTTAGATTTCGACAACGAATTGTTGCAATGTTGACAACACAACGTCACATAGTGTTGTCGTACGTATGTATATACTTTGACAACGGATGTTATTGAAAAATTATAAACGCTTCGGTGTCAATTTGGTACCAGGCGTGTATATTTCCTTTTCCCTCTGTACATGAGCAATGTGACATAAAGTTCATGGATTTCAAAGAGTCCATTTATGAAGCCGGTATTCGAAATACGCCAGAGTTTAAAATCTATCCGGCTATCCAGGACACTTTTTAAAAGAAATCCAAATAAGAGTGTACCTTTCTTAAAGTCTAAACAAATTTTCCAATACATTTCTGTTTTAAACGTGTCAAAATGTCCATGGACATGATGAAATTTTAAAAAAGTGACATACTGTCCATGAACCGTCTGTCACTTTATAGTTTGTCATAAGGTATATGGACATTATTCGTAATTTTTAAAAAGACACTTTTTAAAAAGAATCCAAAATAAAACTTACACTAAATTTAGGAGCAATTTTTTTCGGAATTGGAGTGTCCCTTTTTTAAATTCAAAACAAGTTTTTCAATAAATTTCTATTTTAAAAGTGTCACAATCTTCATGAACATGATGACATTTTAAAAAAGTGACATAATTTCCATGGATCTTATGTTGCTTTATTGTTTGTCATAAGGTCTATGGACATTATGACACGCCACCGAAGCCAGTATTCGAAATATCCTGCGCACAGCCAAAGGTCGGCTATCCAGGTCACTTTTTAAAAGGAAACCAAATTTAGGAGCAATACTTTTCAGAATAACAGTGTCCCCTTCTTAAATTCTAAATAATTTTTGCAATACATTTATATTTTAAAACTGTCACAATGTCCATGGACATTATGACACTTTTGAAATTGTCATAACATGCTTGAACACTATGACGTTTCGTAACGTCCATGGACGCCATTCTTTTTCATGTTTCTTTTCAAAATTATTTTTAGTAAGAAATTCTTGGTCAGTTTTTAAATTTTAAACAAAAAATTTTAAATTTTGTTAAAAAAAAAATAATAAATATAAAAATTTGGAATAAATTTAAATGCCAATTGATGTATTTTTTTTAAATTTATATTATGAAAGCGATTTATTTTTATTATTATATTTTTGTTTTCTTTTGTTTATAAATTAATAATTATGAGTAATGAAAGTATGTTTATTTATGATTAATTATTAAGTTTTTCTTTTTGAGACATTAATACTATTTTATTAAAACGTACATGCAAATATAATAAGAATAAATATATATATTTGTTTTGGGTTTTTTTTTTTGTGATAAATGAGATAAACTATTACTAGAATTTGTTTAATTAACAATTTGTTTTATTTAAATTTTTCTGTTAATATTCTCTGAGTTTTATTTTAAGTTTTTGGGGAAATTTTACTATTAAATTGTTTTTATTTAGTTTTAATCAAAGTGTTTAATATATTTGAAGCGGTTTTTGTTTAAAAAGTTTTATTTTTCTTTAATTACTTTTTGAGGTATTTAGATAATTTTTTTTTTGTTAAAATAAAAAATACTTGGCAAATTTTTGTATTAATTTTTTTTTTTAATTTTCTTTATTTTTTTTATAAACATCAAAAGCGTTTAAATTGTTACAGCTAGTTTTGTTTTGAATAGGTTTAAAATAATAATATTTTTTCTATATATATAATGATTAAAATGCAATGAATTTTTTAATGAATTTAAGAAATATTTTTTTTTTTTTTTTTGGGGGGGGGGGGGAGTTGTGAATGTATGAATGAGTATGTGTTTGATGATTTAAATTTTTTTTGTATATAATTTTATTTTAAAAATAAAGCCACAAAAATTTTATTTTTTTTTTAATTTTTTTTTTTAAGAATTGTGGCTTGTGTTTTATATTTTAAACTTTATAATGAATTTTAAAAAAGTTTAAATATAAATATTTAAACACCAACTTATAAACTACATACCAATTTTTTTTATTTTATTATTTTTGTAATTTAATTTTATTTTTCAAATTTAAATCAAGCTTAAAATTTATTTCACAGTTTGAAAGTGTTCTTTTTTTTGGACATTTTTTAATTTAAAACAAATCTTGTTAATGAAAATACGCAGACTTTAAATTCTGAAATTTAATTTTGTTTTTAAAATAAATTTATTTCTTAAAGATAATTACTATTTGATTATTTTATTGTTAAATTTAGAAAAAAAACGTCTTAGCCAATTATTTGTAAATAAAATATTATAAAAATATTTCTTTTTTTTTAATTTTGTGAAATTTATTTTTTCAAAAAATACCACATATCAATTTACTCACAGTTTATTTACTTTACGTTACGTTATCTTAAAATTTTTCATATAAAAAAATACACAATTAATGCCAATTTTACTTTTTGAGTTTCTCTTAAAAACTAATTGCTAAATGAGATTTTCACAGTTTTAAAAAATTTTTTTTTTTGGAAACATAGTTTTAAAGTTTGTTTTGAAATTTTTTTTGTATTTATTTTTCAAAATAATTTTTAAAAAACACAGACCGACTGTTACTTTTTAGGGGAATTTTAATTTTATTTTCTTTTTTGTTATCACATATTAGGAGCTTGTTTAATTTTTCAATTATATTTTTTATAAAATATTTGAAATTTTGTAAAATGTCGCAAATGACATTATGAGTCAAAAAAATTACAGTTTCAATTCTATTACATGTTATGCCAATTAATTTTTGCAAATTTTATTAAAACTTTTGTGGCCATTTTCTTTTTTATTTATTTTAATAATATTTTAATGTATTTTATAATAATGCCAATTAAATTTTTTTGAAAAAAAAAAACACATACTTATACTTAGTAAAACTAACAACTACTACACACAACATAAATTTACTACAGGAATATTATTTTAAAATAATTATGTAGTTGTTTATTTAATAATAAACATAAAAACACACATACATAATAAGTTTATAAAATAATAACTATTAAATTTAGTTTGTTTTTATTTTTAATGTACTTTTAGTTTTAACACAAAAAAAACCTAACAGCAGTTAAAATTTCCTTTTAAATAAATTTTTTATTTAAAGCAAACAATATTTTTGTTACAATTTATTTGCCTTAACTAAATTTTAGTTCATAGTTAAGTTTTCTAGCGGCTTAACAATTTTTTTCGCTTTTTAATTTAATGCAAAGTTCAATTTCGGAAATAAGTTTAATTGTTAGGACCGAAAAAATGTCACTTTTGTTAAGTTTAACTAAAAATTTAGTTTGCTTTCTCATAAGGGTAAATATTTGCTTGTCTTTATTATAATAATACATATTGAAAGATTTTACATTAAAAAAATTTAAATTTACATTAAAAAAGAAAACATAAAAACACTTAACATTGATTTGTGATAAAAAGTTTTAATTACTATCATTAACTTAAATACTTAACAAATTTAAATTTAAACTATTCTTCTAAATACTTAATTTTCGTTTATTGTTATAATAATATATACCTTCTGTTTAAAACTACAACCTATTGGCTAAATAATAGTAATAATAAAAAGACAAATAAATTAAATTTTTTTAATTTAAAATTTGTTTTCGTAAATATTGCTTACGAAAAATTTTGTTATATAATACTGTTAACCAAATCACAATCGGTGCCGTTCTAAAAAAAACAAATTATGACATACAACATTACAATGCTACGATGCCGTTTGTGAATTGGTCACATAATATATTTTTAACTTATTTGGTGTTGCTTCTTACAATGCCTAAGAGAGTATGTAGTAAGTAGTATGTATATGACAATGATAGGAGGAGCGTGTGTAAGGTATAAAGGATGAGAGTTTATTTACACATGTTTAGGAATTAATATATTTTTTTTTATTAACTGAATTACAGAGAATTCAGAAATACTTAACATTATATTAATATATAATTAAGAGACATAAAAAAGTTGTGCTGGATTGATTGAAATTAAATACAATGATATTATGTGATGACTGGTGATCGTTTTAGAACAATAATGACATTTGCAACACAACGTGAGATTTAGTATGAAGATAATGGTTATAATGATAATGATGTTTATATCAGTGATGAATCGGTGATTTTAAAATAAGAGTGCAGGAAACATTTTGTTGTTAGTTTTCTAAAGGCGTTTCAAAAGTTTTTTTTTGTCCTTTGTTATTGAAAGATAAACCAAGCTTCCGATTTAAGGGTGATGCCAAGCATGGTTATTTCAGTACAATTGTACATTTTTTCGGTACTTTTTAACATTGAAAAATATCACGATATTTATATTAAGTAATTTTTTTATATTTCAAACTTTCATATAGATCCCATAGACTAATCCATAGGGTAGTCAATAGACTAGTGCTTAGAGTAGTGCATAGACCACTGCATAGAGTAGTCAGTACACTAGGCAATAGCCTAGTCCCAGATTAGTCCATAGCTTAGTCCCAGACTAGTCCATAGATTAGTCAACAGACTAGTCAATATTATAGTCTATAGACTAGTCAATGATTCCTAGATTAGGCAATAGTCTAGTCCAAAGGCGAGTCAATCGACTAGACAATAGATGAGTTTATACACTTGTGCATATACTTGTCAACAGCCTAGTCTACAGACTAGGTAATAGACTAGTCCATAAGCGAGTACCATAGACTAGTTTATAGAATAATCAGTCGACTACACAATTCAATAGGCTATTACATAAACTTGTTTATATAAAAGTCAATGGACTAGTCCTTAGGATAGTCAATAGACTAGTGCATAGAGTAGTCAGTGAACTAGTCCATAGCTTAGTCAACAGACTAGTCAATATTATAGTCTATAGACTAGTCAATGATCCCTAGATTTGGCAATAGTCTTGTCCAAGTGCGAGTCAATCGACTAGACAATAGATTAGTTTATAGACTCGTGCATAGACTTGTCAATAGCCTAGTCCACAGACTAGGTAATAGACCAGTCCATAGGCGAGTACCATAGACTAGTATATAGAATAGTCAATCGACTTGTCGACTAGACAATTTAATAGGCTATTACATAGACTAGTCCATATAAAAGTCCTTAGTGCATAGACTACTCATTGAACCCAGAATAGTCCATAGCTTAGTCCCAGACTAGTCCATTGCTTAGTCCCAGACTAGTCCATAGATAAGTCAATAAACTAGTTCATAGACTAGTCAATATAATAGTCTCTAGATTAGACAATAGTCTAGTCCAAAGACGACTCATTCGGCTAGACCCTAGATTAGTTTATAGACTCGTGCATAGAGTAGATCATAAGCAAGTACCATAGACAAGTTTTAGTCAGTCAACTAGTTCATAGACAATTCAATAGGCTAGTCCCAGACTAGTCCATAGATTAGTCAATAGACTTGTCAATATAATAGTCCTTAGATTAGCCAATAGTCTAATCCAAAGGCAAGTCATTCGGCTAGACCATAGATTAGTTTATAGACTCGTGCATAGACTTGTTAATAGCCTAGTTCATAGACTAGTCCATAGGCAAGTATCAATAGCCTAGTCCCAGAATAGTGCATAGCTTAGTCTCAGACTAGGTCATAGATTAGTCCATAGAAAAGTCAATATAATAGTCCCTATATTATTAGGCAATATGTTGTCTTAGTCCAAAGGCGAGTCAATCGACTAGACCTTAAATTAGTTTGTAGACTTGTCAATAGACTCGGGCATTAACTTGTCAATAGCCTAGTCCACAGACTAGAAAATGGACTAATCCATAAGCGAGTCAGTAGTCTGGTCTATACACAGAGGGAAGAGAAAATATACACGCCTGGTACCAAATTGACATCAGAGTTTATAATTTTTCAATAACATCCATTGTCAAAGTATATACATACGTACGACAACACTATGTAATGTTGACAACCCAACGTTGTCAACATTGCAACAATTCGTTGTCGAAATCTAAACCACGTTTGTTAACAATTAGACAACGGATGTGTATAACATTTAGATTTTGACAATGAATTGTTGCAATGTTGTCAACATTACATAGTGTTGTCGTACGTATGCATATACTTTGACAACTGATGGTATTGAAAAACTATAAACAGTTTGGTGTCAATTTAGTAACAGGCGTGTATATTTCTTCTTTTCCTCGGTGTAGACATGTCTAAACCATAGATTAGTCAGTAAACTAGTCAGTAGATAAAAAGCCAATATTTTACCATTTTTTTCTCCATAAAAAGTACTTATTTTGATAAAATTTTTGGTTAAAATTTTACATGCCTGGTTGAGGGGGGACTATAACCGAAATCGTTTCTCTATTCGCCTTATGAAATCAGTAACAAAATATTTCAAATATAATAAACTCATTGTTAACATTTAGATGATAAAAATGTTTTAAAACCATGATGATGTGATGACTTTTTTTTGAGAAAATTCAAAATGTGATGATTGTTTTTTGAAAGTGTTTCTTTTTTTAATTTTTCTTTAAGTGCATGATGTGAATGAATGATCTTCATTTTTATAAACAGGTTTTAAAGTTTTGATTGTTTAATTTTTGTTTGTTTTGTAACAGCTTTTAAACAAAATAATTGGCGACCAATAGATAGTAAAGGTCATATTTTGCATGTGATTTTTTTTTCTATAAATTTTCTAAAATTTATATTTAAATATTTTTATATTGCCTGATATTTAAATGGCGGCAGTAATATAAATTTCTAATACAAATTTTGCTAAATTGAGGTATTTAGGTTTTTTTGTTAATTTTTTGTTTGTTTGTCTGTCAATCTTTTCAATTTACTAAATGAGGTAGTAATATTTCAATATTTTTATAAATATTTATAATAATTATTTTTTTTGTTCTGTTACTTTAATGCAGTTCTTTCTTTGACCTTTTATTTTTCAGGTCATTTATACCTGTTTAACACTTGGCTTTAATTGTATGTTTTTAAAACAATATCTATAATCATCATTTTTGAGGTATTGAAAATTTAGTTTATAATCCATATTGAAAATAAAATATAGATTTTTGTTTGAGTTGTTGTTGTTGTTTTTTCTTGTTTTGAGTTTGAGGTTTGGTTTTTTTTTTTGTGTGATTCAACCCACCAAATATCTGCTTAGATACTAAACACATAAATTCCAGTCTTTTTTTGATCCTAAAATCACTCTATACATCACTTACATCACATTATTGTTGCTTCGTTATCTGTGTAAAATGGTTTTTTCAAAACCAGTCATTAGGGGTATTCAATACTTATTGTAAATATTCTGTTTACTTAATACCTGACTTTTTTTATTTTTATTTTTTTTTTTTTTTTTGTTAAATTATTATTTTTTAAATCTAAGTAAAAACATAAAACACTCATATATAAATAGCTATAAAATAGAGCATCAACTAATATGTTTAAGTTTATGCGTAAATTAAAAAGAAATTTAAAAAACTTTTACATTTAAGTTGATGTTGTTTAAATTATAATTAATTTAAAACTTAGTTTGTTTTTTTAAGATTGTTCGACAATTCTGTAGTTTTGTTATAAATGCCAAAAATATACTCAAGTGCTTTATTTTGGGGGAAAAAATATAATTTTTTTTATATTTTTAGCAAAGAAAATTTTGTTTTTTTTTTTTTGGTAATTTGGCTTAGATTTTAAAATTGTTATTGCTTACTTAACACTTTTGGTTTCTATATATATATATATTATATATATAAATATAATTATTTTAAAAAGAATATTTAAACTTAAAACTATTTTTTAAGGGATTATTATAAGATAAAAAAAGTGCCGTTATTTAATACTTATGTAATGTTTATTATTTTATATTATGTAATTAGTTTTTATATAATTATTTCATCTTGATTAATTTCAACCGATTTCTTTGGTCCTCTTAACCAGCAGTAATTGTGGTTGTTTTTTATTGAAATTCATCAAGATTTTAAGTATCTTAAGAGAATTTCTTTTTTATACTTTCTTTTCGACCATTTTTCTTATCGGTTTTATTACAAACATTTAGTTGTTTAATTTTTATATATTTTTTTTTATTAACATTAAATTCGTTTCTTTTAAAACCTGAAGACCAATATAATTTAAGTTTAAATTAATTATTGGTTTTATTTTATTTTACTTTAAAACAATTTATTTTTAAAGAATTTTTATGTTAATTTAAAGAAAACAGCCCATTTTAGTAGAAGCTTTTCTTTTTTTATATATATATTAAATTTAAATATTTTGTTTTAAAATTAAATAGTTTGAAAAAAATTTAAGTAAATTTTAAGAAAAACTAAAAGAAAAATAAACTTGAAATCAGGTCATAGGGTGTGTAAGTTATACCATAAAATTTAACAAAAATTGTTTTATATTGATTTATATTTGTACTTGTTGTTAAAACAAAATATGGCTAAAAAGGCTAAAAATTAAAAACATAAAGTCAATAGGGAAACGTGTTCCATTTTAGAGGCATAAATATTATTTTTACTAACAATTTCATAACAAAAAAAAAAAAAAAATGATTTGAATATTGAATATTTGCCCAGAACAATTTGTGTAAAAGTTTTCAACTCAAATCAATTTGTTTAGTTTCTCTACTTTCCAGCCCCCCAAATAGAACACTTTACCCCTGAAACTTAAAAAAGGAACATTAAATAATTCTCTACACAAAAAAAAAAAAAAACATAAAAAATTTAAACTAATAAAGTATTTTTTTTTTTTTTTGTTTTTTTGATTACACAGGTAACTTTGGTCAAGCAAAACAAAATAATATAAAATGTAACAAGGTGAAACAAAGATTTGTACATTATTTTATAAAACGAAATTAATTTAAAAAGTCAATAGTAAAACGAAAAAAAAAATTTAAAACTATTTTCAGTATTTGTGACAATTAAAGGGTAACTAAATGCTATTGTTATAATACCTACCATATCCATATATATATATATTAAATTAATACTCACTTAATACCTCTACTAAATAAATTTAAATGGGACAATCTAAAGTTTAAAAAACTGTTACTTTTCTAAACAAAAAAAAAAAATTAACTATTTCAATTTATTTTAATTTTTTTTTATCAGAAATCATAAGCATTTTCTTGCTATTGAAACTACTGCGATTTATATGTTCCTCTATATATGTGTGTGGATGTTTGTTGAATCAAGTTTAAAACTACAAACAAAAATTTTAGCATATTTAACTAATTTCTAATTACTATTTGTTATTTTTTTAGTATACAATAAGTTTTGGGTTTTTAGTATAAAGTGTTTAGTTTATTATTATGTAACTGCTGCTGTTGCTGCTGCTGCTATTTTATTTTTGTTTAAACTACACAAAAATTTATAAATTTAATTAAGTTCAAAAAAATCTTTTAAATTTTTGTTTTCTTTTAATTTGTTTTATATTATTAATAACTTTAAAAATTAATCGGAAGTTTATTCGTCCCATTTTATGAAAAATTTATATTTTGTTGTTTTATAAATTCTCTTATAAATTGGGTGGTTTTGTTAAGATTTATTTTCATTAGGTATTATTGGCATAAAATAAGAATAAGAGACAGAAGTCATACTACATATATAAAAAAAATCCCCTTTAAGAAAATGTTATGAAAGATAATTAAAAAGTAATTATAATAAAAATTAAGTATAAATATAAAAAAAAATAATAACTCAAATTTAATTCCAACAAATAATTAGTTTATTTTCAATAGTTGCGGTAAATAGTGAATCCCCTATTTATATTAAAATATATTTTATACATATTATTTTCCATTGCATAATTTAGGGAGTATTATTTAAATAATTTTTTTAAATAAAAAATATGGTAGCCAGTGATGCAGACTTTCGGTAATATACTTATAATTTTTTATAGTATTTTTTGGTATCGGAACCCATCGATATATTAAGTTCTCTATATTATAAACTTTTGTCGATTAGGCCGTAGACTAGTTTATAGATTAGTCTATAACTTAGATAATAGACTAGTTAACCCATATACGGTCGCTGTGCCAATTTGGGAACACTTAATTTTTAAGGCGGTATAAAAAAACGGTTAACTCTGGTTTATTTATTTTTGCATTATTGAGTAGAGGAAAGTGCTCAGAATAAATATTAAATCAAACAATTTAACTAAATTCATTGTTATTGTTGCAATAATCTATTAAATTTCAGTGGCCAAAAATATACTAAAAACGTGTTATAAAATAAATTTGTTATAATTTTTTAGACAAAGTATGCCAGTTATTAATTTGAAACAAACGGTCTAAAAATAATCTGATAACATAGTTATGCCCGTGTCTGCCATTTCACTCGTTTTCTAGTATCTGTGACGGCTCTAAACCGTTAAAAAACGCGAGCTACATAAAAACGGAGATCCCCTCTAATGTCCTGATTATTAATATTTTCTTTAAGTTTCTGCATTTTTGCATTGTTGAAAATAAATATACCTTGAAGTTTAAAAAATTTAACTTGTACTTTTTGATTGGCTGTAAATGGGTTAATAAATCATTGAATAGAAAATTCTATATATACTAATCTAGAGACTTAAATCAAAAAACTAGTTCATATTCTATTTCATAGATTAGTCCAGAAAGTGGTTTATAGTCGAGTCAATTCAAGAGACTAATATATCGATTTGTCATTACACTAGTACACATACTAATCATTAGACTAGTCCAAAGATATATGTATTTATTAGTCTATTGACTAATAAATAAAGTCCATAGACTAGTTCAGCAGTTAGTTCATAGACTAGTTCATAAATTTGTCAATAGACTAGTCAAAAGATTCGTCCATAAACTAGTTCATAGATTTGTCCATAGACAAGTTCATAGATTAGACTAGTTCATAGATTAGCCCATAGACTAGTTCATAGATTAGTCTATAGACTAGTCAAAAGATTTGTTCATAGGATCGTTCATAGATTAGTCCTAATACTAGTTTATAAACCAGTCAAAATATTTGTCCATAGTGTAGTTCTTAGGTTAGTACATAGACTCATTCATAGACTAGTCAAAAGATTTGTCCATAGACTAGTTTCTAGACTCGTTCATAGACTAATTAAAAGATTTCTTCA
Organism: Lucilia sericata; assembly: GCF_015586225.1. Taxonomy (NCBI): domain Eukaryota; kingdom Metazoa; phylum Arthropoda; class Insecta; order Diptera; family Calliphoridae; genus Lucilia; species Lucilia sericata. Next base: position 84,729 of record NW_023994529.1, on the reverse strand, counting down.
TAGACACGTTCATAGATTAGTCCATAGACTTGTTCATAGACTAGTCAAAAGATTTGTCCATAGATAAGTCCATGGAATAGTTCATAGATTAGTTTATCGATTAGTCCATAGACTAATCAAAATATTTGTTCATAGACTAGTCAAAGTATTTGTCCATAAACTAGTTCATAGATTAGTCCATAGACTCGTTCATAGACTAGTTAACAGATTAGTCCATAGACTAGTTTATAGATTAGTCCATAGACTAGTCAAAAGATTTGTTCATAGACTCGTTCATAGCCTAGTCAAAATATTCTCCATAGACTAGTTCATAGATAAGTTCATAGAATAGTTTATAGATTGGTGCAAAGACAACTTCATAGACTAGTCAAAAGATTTGTTCATAGACTCGTACATATATTTGTCAAAATATTTGTCCATAGACTAGTTCATAGATTAGTCCATAGACTAGTTCATTGACTTATTTATAGATTAGTCCATAGACTAGTTTATAGTCCAGTCAAAAGATTTGTCCATAGACTAGTTCATAGATTAGTCCGAAGACTAGCCTAAAGTATAAACCATAGACTAATCGATGTTTTATTCAATATACTAGTCAAAAGTCTAGTCAACAGACTAGTCAAAATATTAATCAATAGATTAGTCCATAGACTAGTAAAAAGCTTAGTCCTTAGATTAGTCAAAGTTCTAGTTTATAGACCAGCCAAAAGTCTAGAGTTTAGACTAGTCAGTAGACTAATCAAAATATTAATCAATAGATTAGTCAAAGTCCATAGACTAGTCAAAGTTCTAATCCATAGACCAGTGAAAAGTTTAATCAATATATTAGTCAAAAGTCTAGTCAAAATATTAATCAATAGACTAGTTTAAAGTTTAGTCCATAGACTAGTAAAAAGTTTAGTCCTTAGTTCAGTCAAAGCTCTAGTCCATAGGCCAGCCAAAAGTTAAGATTCTGGACTAGTCAAATGTCCAGTCAATAGACTAGTCAAAATATTAATCAATAGATTAGTCGAAAGTTTAGTCCATAGACTAGTCAAAAGTCTAATCCATAGCCAAGCAAAAGTCTACACCATTGATTTGTCAAAAGTCTACTCAATATACTTGTCAAAGATTTGAATGTTTTCAAATTTCAAATGGTGAACATTGCTTTATAACAGATTTTGTCAAAATTTCCTATTAATAGCTTTTAAACAATTTAAATCATAAATAAACACAATTTATAGAAATAAAAAAATTAAAACTAAATACCAACCAACTTGAACTTAAAAAAAAAATAATCAAAACAAAAACTTTTAATTAAATGAAAAAAATTATATTTTATTAATTTCCTTTTTTTTTTTCATATTATTTTTTGAATAATCAACAAAATTTCATTATTTTAAATTAAAAAAAAATTATTATAAAAAAATTGGGTTTTAAGAATATTACTTTAATTAAAACTTATTTATTTATAATGTTTTTTTTCATATTTTTTTAATATGTTTTTGTTTAAAGAATAATTAAGAATAATAAAAAAATCAAACTAAAATATTTAACTAATTTATAATAAAAAAATATAAAAATATAGAAAAAAAATATATATATATATATTTTTTAGAAAGTAGAAAAAAAAAAATACACTGGGGTGGTGAGAGGTTGCAGTTTATAGGAAATAAAGGTAGTAGTAGGGGGGGGGGGGGTATAGAAATTCTTTTTGGGGGTTTTATGTATAAAAAAAAAATAATAAAAGGTACATAGCGATTATTACACATAAAAGTGAGAATAAAAAAAGAAATGAAATGAATTATTTATACAAAAAAATATATTTTATTATAAGATAATAATATTTAAACTAATTAAAATAAGTTTTTGTTTTATTAACCAAGGGGATGTATTGATGTTTTCAGTTAGAAATATAATTAAATTAAAAAAAAGAAAACAAAATATTGCTATATTTTATAAGAAGTTCATTAATTTAAGGGGGTTTTGTTTATTTAAAAAAAATTAACTAGTTAAATAAATTGTTTTTAGTTTGTTGGTTTAAGGAAAAATATATTGCTCTTTTAAGAAAAAAAAAATTGTCTAATTAGCAAAAAAAAAATTAAACTTTGGTTAATACCTGATGGGAGAAAATTAAAAAAAAAATTAAATAATTAAACAGAAAAAAATTGCAATAAAAGCAAGAATTAAATTATTTAAAACAAGATTTTTTTTGTTAAGCTTTTTGAAATAATTTGTACATTTTTTAACATCAGATGATCTGAATTGATAGTTATTATTTAAAAAAAAAATAAATGAAAAAAGCTGATTTCTTGTGATTTTGTTAATTAATTAATAAATAAAACTTTAAAACAAAACAAAATTTAAGAGCAAATATTTTTCTAAAATTAAAAGAAAATTTTAGATTTTCTTTAGTTTTGTTTGAAAATTACAAATTAATTAAAGGGAATTTTTATATATTTTTTTTTTGCCAGAAATAGAGCAGAAAGGAATTTTGTTTTAAGCTTTAGTTTTTATAAAGAAAAAAAATTATTTTATATATTTAAAAACATAAACTAACAAATAACTAAAAAAACACATTTTAAATTATTAGTTATGTTTTATATAATAGTAACATTTAAAAAATTATTATTATTATTTATTACTTTACTCAAGTTTATTTTTATATTTCTATTAAATTGTTTTATTTACTTTTTGCTAAGGAGGTAATGTTTTTTTTTTTTTTGTTTAAATCAACCACAACTTTTGTTATATTTTATTATTTCAAAATCAAAATTGTGTTTGAATTTATATTGTTTTTTAATTTAAATTAATATTTATTGCTTTTTTGTGTAGTTTTTTTTTTATATTATTAAGGAGTTTTAGTTTATTTTTTTAAATTAAAAAACATAAATTAATTCATTGTTTAAGGTGGGTATTTCAATATTATGTTTATTATGTATTATTAAAAAAAAAAGAAAACTATTCAATTATAATCTGTGCCCTACTAAAATTGTTAAGGGAGGGGAAAAGGGGCGTGTTAAAAAAAATGTTTTTGTTGTTATTGAAATGAAATTTTCCTATGGTTTTAAGCTTAATTTTAAGGTTAAAGTTTAAGTGCTAAATTTAATTTTTTGTTAATTAAAGTTAAAAGAAAACTTATATTAAATTAATTAATTTGTAGTATGTTTAAAAAGTACAAAAAAAAGTTTAAACTTATAATTAATTTGTATGTTTTTTTTTTTAATAAATGCCAAAGTTTTGTTTTATGTTTTAGTTTAGTTAAAAAGTTTTTTTCTATTTCTGTTTAAAAAAAAAACTTTATTTCAAATTATTTTTTTTTTTTTGTTAAAAATTTTGTTATTAAATTTTTAACTTTCTTTTTTTTTATATGTAATTATCACGCAGTGTTTTCCCTACCAATATTATTTCCTTTTATATCAGTTTTATTAATTATTACTTATTCAATTATTTTTTTTATTCACTTATGTTGTTATTATTATTAAAAAAAAACAAATACTTAGTTTAAATTTTATATTATTTAATTACTAGCTTTTAGTTTTTATTATTATTATTATTTTTTTTAATTATTTGGTATTTAAAATGGCTTCAACTTTTTTCAAAATTATTTAATTTTAAAAATAAGTTTTATTTACCATAAATGTTGCTAAGAAATTTAAATATTTAAGAAAACTTTAGGTCTTTTTTTAAGAGTAAAAGAAATTAATTTAAAAGATTTTGACAAAAAAGAGAATTTTGTGGGAACTATAGGATTTCATTAAGATATTAAGAGTTGTGATTTGTGAGTTGAAAGAAAAACCTGTTGTAAACATTTCCAATAAATCCTTAAACATTTTTTTTTTTAAATTTTTAATACCAGACTCTTTGTAAAATCTCTAAAACTGATTCTCAGCTGAAATTGTAATTGTCGGCAAACTTTTTTTAAACGAAAAAGCTTTTAAATGGTAAAAAAGTTTGAATTCAGATTGAAATTAAAGAAATGATTCAAAATTTTTAGATACGGACTCAATTCAATCCTTTAGAAAAGTTTAAATTGGTCTTTAGCTAGAACATTTTTTACTATAATGGATGTATAAAGTGAAATTGTAATTGCCTTCAAACTTTCTTACACGAAAAAGCTTTTAAATAATACAAAAGTTTGAATTCAGATTGAAATGAAAGACAAGATTCGAAATTTTCAGATACAGACTCAATTCAAACCTTTAGAAAAGTTAAAGTTGGTCTTTAGCTAGAACATTTGTTATTATAATTAATGTATAAATTGAAATTGTAATTGCCCTCAAACTTTCATAAACGAAAAAGCTTTTAAATGGTACAAAAGTTTGAATTCAGATTGAAATGAAAGACATGATTTGAAATTTTCAGATACAGACTCAATTCAAACCTTTAGAAAAGTTTAAGTTGGTCTTTAGCTAGAACATTTGTTACTATGATGGATGTATTAATTGAAATTGTAATTGCCAACAAACTTTCATAAACGAAAAAGCTTTTAAATGCTACAAAAGTTTGAATTCATATTAATATGAAAGAAATGATTCGAAATTTTTAGATACGGACTCAATCCAATCCTTTAGAACAGTTAAAGTTAGTCTTTAGTTAGAACATTTGTTACTATAATGGATGTATAAATTGAAATTGTAATTGCCATCAAACTTTCTTAAACGAAAAAGCTTTTAAATGCTGCAAAAGTTTGAGTTCATATTGAAATGAATGAAATGATTCGAAATTTTTAGATACGGACTCAATTCAATCCTTTACAACAGTTAAAGTTGGTCTTTATATACAAGATTTGTTACTATAATGTATGTATAACCACAATTTTTACGCGATCGGATCTTTCTCTTAGGGATCAAAAAGTTCTAATTATTACTTTCATATTAATATAGATTTGATCCCTAAGAGAGAGAGAGATCCGATTGCATAAGAATTGTGGTTATACAAATGTTTTATTTAAAGACCAACTTAAACTTTTCTAAAGGATTGAATTGAGTACGTCTCTGATGTGATGGATATATTTTGAAGTTAAATTCGAATTCAACGAAGTCTTATCTTTACGAAAAGTATACTTTAGCGTCCTTTTTCAAATGTTGTCGGCCTGTGTTATTAAGAAAAACGAAGGGATAAGTTCAACATTTAATCCTTTAGAAAAGTTTAAGTTGTTCTTTAGCTAGAACATTTGTTACTATAATGTATGTATAACCACAATTCTTACACGATCCGATCGTTCTCCTAGGGATCAAAAATTTCGTATAATTTCTTTTATATCAATATGAATTTGATCCCTAAGAGAGAGATTCGATCACGTAAGAATTGTGTTTATACAAATGTTTTATATAAAGACCAACTTAAACTTTTCTAAAGGATTGAATTGAGTCCGTCTCTGAAAATTCTAAAGTGATGGGTACATTTTGAAGTCAAATTGGAATTCAACGAAGTCTTAACTTTACGTAAAGTATACTTTAGCGCCCTTTTTCAAATGTTGTCGGCCTGTGTTATTAAGAAAAACCAGGTGATAAGTTCAACATTCAATCTTCAAATTTCCTTAGAAGTTTTAAATCTAAATCAAATTTAAAAATTCGTTTAAAAATCCCTAGTTTTCAAAACTAAAAGTTTTTCGTGTTAATTTTTTAACTTAAATTTTGATTTAGCAGTATAAGGGTCTTAAGCTATGTATAAACGGTTGTTAGATCTTGCAATGTTGTCAGTAAAATGTTCAGAAAATGTCTAGCAATAGTGTCAACTTACAAATTTTCAAATTTTCTTGCAATGCTTTTTCTGACAGTGTTGCAAAAGAAAAATTGTAAGTTTAAACCATTTTCTGCAAATTTTACTGACAACCTTGTAAGATCTGACAACCGTGTGTCAAAGCTTTTATTCATAAACTTTTAACAAAGGTTTATAAATCAAACTTTCATACAAAATTTGTACTATAAACCTTTGATAAATGTTTATGAATAAGACAGTAAGCAGTTAAATATTCCATTAAAAAGAAAATTTTGAACTTATTTTGTTGGGAAATATTGAAATATTGAAAATTTTAAAATATTTTACTTCTTAAAGAAGAAAAGCCCGAAAACAGTTGAGATTTTATCTATATAGAGTCTGATATTATGTTCGTTAAACGAACTAGCTTTCACATTTATTTTCGTTACTAAATTTAATAAATTTTGTCACAATTATGCTGTTCTTTTTTGGGGGGAGGGGGTGGAGAGAGAAATTTAATACATTTTAACAAAATCTACAAAAAAAAACAATAACTACCTTTTATTGTAATACAACAGCTTAAGAAATAATAACAAAAATTTATAATTAAGCTTTCGTTAAAGATCGAAATTGTTAACGAAGGCTGTAATTAAAACCTTGTTTGTTTTTTCTTAAGTTAGTTTTCAACAGTTAGTTTATCAACAGTTTAGCTGTTCTAATTAAAAAAATTAATATAAAACTGATAATTAAGGGGAGGGGTCACATGAATGCTGTTCTTTTTTTTTGTTTAAGAAATAAAGAGAAATTAACGAAAAATATTAAAAAAAAATCATTAATTTTCAATAAAGATTTCGAAACTAAAAAGGTAAATACTTTTTACAAATTGAAAATTTTATCAATAATGAAATTTTTGTTGTATAAAAAGAAGAAATTTTGAAAATTAAAAGAAAAATTTTGAAAAAATTAAAAAGACATCCTTACAAACTATATACAATTTAGAATAGAGATCACATTTTTGAGTTGTTTTTTTTTTATTAAACTTACGAATTAAACAAAATTTCTTGAGGGAATTTTGAAAAAAAGAACCTAAATCTAAAGCCTAAAAGTTAAACTACACTAACAACTACAAACTATAAACTACAAGCTAAATACCGAATTACCTTAAAAAGATTGTTATGGATTGATCACGCTGCGCCAAAGTTAAGATTAAACAAATTTTTAAAGGAATCTTTTTTTCCTCTTAAAGGGAATAAGAAAACTCCTGTCACAGTAGTTTAAGGGATGTTAAAGGATTTATTGCAAAGTTAAGAAAAAAAATGAAAATGAAAATGGCTAAAAAAAGCTCTATATGTTTTTTTTAAAAAATACTCTTAAAAAAAGACCTTTTGTTTTTTTTCTTTATTTAAATTTCTTTTAAAAAAAAAGAAAACTTTTAAAATTCCTGATTATTTAGAAAAATATTTAATAATAATTTTTTTTTAATTACCAATTTGTAGGTAAAGATGTAAGCGAAAAAAATTAATTAAAAATAAAATTAACTTATTTTAATTAAATTTTTTCAATTTTTAATTATTTAGTTTTTTTATAAGAATTATATTTAATAGAAAAATTATGTGATTATTAAAAAATTTAAAAGATTTTTTTTTATTGAAAAAACACAGCATTTTTTAACTTTTTTTTTATATAAAAAATGTGATGTTTGTTGTTTAGATTTTTTTGGTGGTTTAAATTAATAAAAAAAAAAATTATAATAAAAACATTAAAAAAAAACTCAAGTTATAAAAAAATTAATAAACTGAAAAAAATATAACAAAATTCAACAAAAATAATAGATTTTTTTTTATAAATATAAATTTTTTTTTATAAATATAATTTTTTTATATAAAAAATTTTTTATAAAACTTAAGTAGAACGAAAAATAAAAAAAATACTTTAGCTAAATAAGGTATTTTGTTTAATAATTAAATATGTTACCCCAGAAAAAAAATTAAGGAAAAAAAAATTTAACAAAATTGTTTTAAATAAATTTAAATTAAACTTTTCATTAAGATTTTTAAGTAGTTTTCTTACGAAAAACAAACAAAAAAAATAAAAGATTTTTCTAAAAAAAAATATGTAAATTTTTTAAAAATAAATTTACATAAATAGGAATTCATCGGAAAATAATTGCATGCAAGCAGCGGCTCCCAAACCGCTGGAATTATTTTCATTTACAAGATGATTGTTGCTGCTGTTAGCATTACCAAACATGGCTCTGATATCCTTATTAACAATACCCGTATTGTTGGCTGACGCTGGTAACTGGGGAGTACGCCAGATGTCAGAGTCTGGTTGTGAAGAAGTATTCGAGCTAATATCCGATATATTATCGGTTAAATTATTTGTGTTGCCATTGAGATTGCTCCAGATTTCGGGAAAGAAATCTTGTATTTGGGCCGAGGCAGCTGATGATGATGATGATGAATTTTCGGGTATTTCCCAAATATGATTCATCTTGGTAAAGTTTAAATCATTTGCCTCATACATAAGATTATTAGCATTGCTGGAAGAACAACCATGGTTGTTGGCATTAGCAGAGGACCAGGATGTGGGTGATTGGGTTGTGATTTTTGAGCCAGTATAATAAGTATCCCTGAGTTGGCTGCTACAACCTGAGCTGCTGGTAGATGGTGAAGTTTGTTGTGACCACAATGATTCCTTGCTATTGCTGCGATAATTATGATTAACATTGGACATAAGGGTGGGACTCAATGAGGGCTGAGAACCCGAACCGGAAGAACAACCACTAGAGCTAGATTCACAGCCCCAAAGTGAGGAAATCATGGCCTCAGTGCAGTGATTATTCAAATTGTCCATTTGGAAACAGCCATTATTAGAAGAGACTGTTTGATAAAGACCCATATTTTGGGTTTGTAAAATGTTGGCTGGTGTTTGTTGTTGTTGATTATTGGACCAGACATTAGTATTTAAATTATTGCTACATAATAAATTATTAATACTGCTGTTGTTGTTGTTATTATTATTGTTGCTAATTATTGTATTATTAACAAGATTGTTTGTTTCAATGTTGTTGTGTAATAAACCTACATGTTGTTGTTGTTGTTGTGTTATTGGTGGTGTTGTTACAATATTATGGGCTGTTTTCATTGCATTAAATTCATTCATAGTAAAATTATTATTATTATTGTTATTAGTAGTAATTGTATTATTATTATTATTTGTTGTTGTAGTTGTTGTGATTATATTACCTAATTTACTTATATTACATTGTTCACTTAATTTTAATTGTAAATTATTGATTGTTGTAGAATTATTTAAAACTCCTGACACTCCTGCAACAGCTGCTGATGTTGATGCTGATGTATTATAAGAAACTGAAGATGATCTGTTGTTGGCAGATTGTCTTACCTGTGTTGCAGTTGCTGCTGCTGATGATGATGATGTCTGCTGTAGCTGTTGTTTTTGATATTGTTGCGCTTGAGGATGTGGACCAATTAAATCAGTATTGATTTCTTGTTGCAATGGTGCTGAATAATCCTCATTGGGATTATATAAAACCACTTTCTTCCTCGATGCTAAAGAAGATGACGACGACGACGACGATGTAGTAGTCTTAGATCCCGCAGAGAGGCTCGTTGAAGTTACCCCAGCAGTTTGTTGTTGATTTGTTGTAACTGCTGTTTGTGTGGGCAACTCCAACGAGGCCTCATGTTATGCGATAGCCGATAGGCGACCCGAAAAGCTTTTGGTGTAGCAGTAGGTCAAGGGTTTGACAAAGTGTGTATCCTGAGTTGCACAATAGGGGCAAGTGACACAGTGCGAATAGGCACTGTAGAAGTTAAGACGTTGTTGTGGATGTATCAACAATTTGAAGCAATTATTGCACTGGAATGAGAAAGGAAAACAGTAATGTAAGTATTAAGTATTATTTTTCAATATAGAGTCACTATATTCAAAATGTGCTAAGTCAATAAAGTCAATGAATCAATTGCCATCAAAAACTCACTATAGCATAGGATTGAGTTAACACTTTTTGAATATAGGGTATCGATGAATTTTAAACATTTAATGCTAAAAATAAGAATAAAATAATTTCGATTTCACTTACCTTGAGACGTTCTGCACAGCAGGGCATAGCGGCAAAAATGTCGTATGCATACATGGTACCTAAGACTAGATTTGAACCATCCCATTTATCAGCACAGAATCTAAACGAATAAAAATTAAACAAATTAAAACATTAATAATTTACTAGGTACATAAAGGACATAAGAGTTATAGTCTATAGTCTGGTCCATAGTCTAGTATCAAGTCTAGTCTATAGTCTGGTCCATAGTCTAGTCTATTGTCTTGTCTACAGTCTAGTCAATAGTCTAGTCTACAGACTAGTCTATAGTCTAATCTATAGTATAATATAAAGTCTAGTCTCCAGCCTAGGGTATAGTAAAGTCATTAGTGTAGTTTATAGTATAGTATATCTATAGTCTGGTTAATAGTCTAGCCTCAAGTCTAGTCTACAGACAAGTCTATAGTCAAATCTATAATATAATCTATGGTCTAGTCTAGTCTATAATCTAATTTTAAGTCCAGTATATAGTCTGGTCTATAGTCTAATCAAGTTTATAGTCCAGTCTTGTCTATAGTTTAGCGTAAAATTAGTTAAGTTAGTCTATAGTCAAATCTATAGTATAATCCATAGTCTAGTCTATAGTCTAGTATTTAGTCTAATCTTTAGTCTAGTATATAGTCTGGTCTTTAGTCTAATCAGGTTTATAGTTGAGTCTAGTCTATAGCGTAAAATTAGTATAGTTTAACCGACAATAACTTACCTGCAGCAAATACTACGATTAGTAGAAGTACCATCCAAACAGCGCATGCAAACGCTAGTCAAATATAAAGAACGTCCTTCGTATTTAACCTTAAAAAAAGAAAAAAAGAATTTAATATTAAATTTTAAATATTTTAAACATATTTTTTTCAAAACAAACTTAATTTCAAAAACCTTGATTACAACTACAACTTTCAAAGTCAAGTGCAAGTGTGAAAAACAGGACGAAACTTAATAATTTCATGTAAATTTGCACAATGTTACCAAAACTGACATGCAACATATTTTACATATGGCACACACAAGGAGTTTATGCAAGGATTTGAGTTAAAATACGGAACATTTGCCAGAAAGAAACAAAAAACGAAAAAAAACTTCCGCCTAAATGACAGCAACGAGACAAATAATGAAAAATACATACAAATAAAACTTTCTATATTATACTTAAGTACACATTACTTTATGTATAAATGTATATACAGGTAAATCCCAGTATAACGAATTTCTCTAAGTAGGATTTTATTTTAATTAATTAAATATTAATATAATGTTATTTATTGTTAATATTAAATACAAATGTATTATTATTAAGTTAAAATATTAAATAAAGAAAACTTATTGAATAATTTTATTAAATATCAGAATGAAAAAGAGTTTAATTCTTGGAAAATCTAAACATTCAGAGGTAAGTTGATAGGTGAGTTTTTGTAGGTTTCTTTAGATACCAAAACGGCCACTTTCTTGATCACGGAATCCGAAATCTTTATTAAATTATAGGTCTTAGGTTTATTCTGGGTCCATTTTTGGATTTAGAATGGGGGTTCTTGTCTTGACTATTGAAAAATTTAGCTGGCCAAGACAAGAACCTCACATTTTAGAAAAATCTTGATGTGAAATGAAATTTCATGGGATATTTGGTTCAAAATTTGTATGCTGAAATTTTAATGAAATATTGGACCTAGCTCAATTCTGAAATCATTTTCGGATTCAGCATAGATTTTAGTCCAAAATGACAAATTTCAGTTTCCCTCGGCCTTAAGATTTCGAAAAAATAGTACAAATTGTTCAAAATAAAAAAATTCGGGAATTTTGATGAAGCAATGGACCAAGGTCCATTCTGAGTCCATTTTCGGATTCAGCATGGGAATTTACCAGAAAGGTGAGTTTCCAGCCTGATTAGGCCAGAAGTTTTCGAGATTTAAGCAAACAAAAAAATAAATTTGAAATTTGGTTGTAGTATTGGGTCCTAGGTCCAACATTCATCAAAATTTCTACATTTTTTTATTTTTGCTTCAAACTCGGGAAATACTGGCCGAATCTGGCTGCAAAGTCACCTTTCAGGCAAAAATTTGACATTCAAGATTAAGCGGAATCCTAACATGAATCATAGCGGACCTAAGACCAATAATTCATCAAAATTTCCGAACAAAATTTCAGAACGATTTTACTTAAAAATTTTGTGTCATTTCAAAATTTTCCATTTTTCTAGCCAATACAAGAACCTCTACACTATAGGGGCTTAGGGTATAATTCCGATATTACGAATTTTTCGATTTAATGAAAAGGTCTGACATTATATCATTCGTTATACAGGGAGTTGCCTGTATATGTAAAAGTAGAAAAATATTTCTCCTGAAAGACGGCCCACATACTATTTATGTAGTTATTTTGCGAATGCAAGGGGAAAAACAAAGTTTTTATGTAAAGTTTTATAAACAAGATTTAAAATGTACCAAAATTGACAAAATAAAGAAATAACATTGGAGTAATGATATGCAAACCGGGAAGAAAGTAAAGTCAACAATACAAAGGAATACACAAACTCGCAATAAGTAAACAAATTCGATGAATTTGCGTGAAAAAATATTAAAATTCAAAATTTTTCATTTAAAAAGATTTGTAAAAGGATTAGATATACATAAGCAAATAGTTAGTTCCTAATAGTTTTTAGTTTTATTCTGAGCCAATTTTATTATTATTCTTCAAATTAATAATAAAAATTAAATATTTAACTATTTAAAGTTTCATTTAAAATATAACAGTTTTAATATTAGAAATTTGCTTATAATTTATGAATACCCCTAATATTTACTTACTTAACATAGCATGATTTTTGTATGAAGTGAAAAGTGGGGAAAAAGAAAAGAACTGACACATAACTTCAACTCAATATGACATATATGAAAGGAAAGTTTCCATGGAGTTTTTCTTTAAGTTGCATGTAAAAACTACAAACCGCCTACACAAACATTGTCGTCATCAACATCATAGTAGACGTCAAAATACACACAATCTTAATAATGTTTAGCACATAGAGCTATTGCTCACTTTGCTAACAAATCATATATTTTAAGAAAATGAGGAAATTTTCTGCAATTTACAGGTTTTTTTTTTTTTTTTTCATTTTTAGTGCAGTTCTGCATGTGCATTTTAAATTATTACAAATCCAGACACTTAACAGCAGACATAGGGAAAATAAATAAAATAGGGAAGATGTAAATAATATGAAATGTTTTGGTAATGACAGTTACCAAAACAACCAAACAACAGGCAACTCAGAAGTTTGGTTGTATGGGGGAGGATATTAGAAGCCAATTTAACAAAAATATAAAGAGAAATTCTAGAGACTTTTATTGCCCAGCAGTTCGGGATCACTTACAATTAGCCCTTTTACTAGTTTTCATTCACAAATACACCACAGTTTACTTTAATTATGTCTAGACAATTGATTACCCCACTGATTACCATTAGTGGGTTAAATAACTAGTTTTAATGTTTCAGTACAGATACAAAAATATAACGATCTCTTGTTTAGACTATTTAAGAATATGATTAATCGAAAATACTATCTAGAGGATGCACATTGTATCCCTTGAAAAACTACTGGGCCGAGTTGGCTTTAACACAATTACAATTGAGTTTAAATGTTGCAACATGCACACAATTGTTGTCATGGTAATGAAATTACAGTTTAGTGTTTAAAGTTTTAACAAGATTTACGACTGCTATAGCCATAAAAGGTGTGTCGTCTTCTCCTATTCTTGATCATAGGCAAAAACTAAGCAAGTTTATTTTCAAGGTACATACTTACACAGCCATTAAGATAGGGTGAGTTGAAGGAAAAGACTGAGTAGTCGGTCGTTAAAAAAAGTTAATGGGTTAAATGGGCAAAATAAGAATAGCAAAAGAGATACATTTAACATAAATTATGAGACATTTGTTTAAGAATTATGGGTTATTCAAATAGACAACTATAGTTGAGGTTAAAGTAGAGTTATTAAAGTTAAAAAAAGTATGTAAAAGAATTTTTGAGAGAAATAAGAAAGAACTCAAGTTTACTACTCCATTATTCAGTTTAAGAAGACTAGTTTAAAGGGATTGAAAAAAATCGATATTTAAATTCGAACAGAACTTTAACTTCAAGTATAAATAGGCCATGATCTCTCAAATGAGCGCTCTTGCTTTCACACATACCTAAGCATAGAAAACGAGCACATTTGTCCATATCAAGTTTAAAACAGTTCTCGGCAAAGAGTTGAAAACTCAAATGAGCTCTCTAGCTTTCACACATACCTAAGCATAGAAAACGAACCAAAGAGCTCATTTGTCCATATCAAGTTTTAAACAGTACTCGGCTTTTTAAGAAGATAATTTACTTACCTCAATACAATCAGTTGAATGCTGTTTGGGGCTCAAAAAGAATGAGCCATCCACTAAAGGATAACGATCAAAGACCAACATGGGTTCTTCGCATAAAATACAAGCGACACGACTTTTCTGCGATTGAGCCAGAGAAGATAAAATGAAAAGTCTGGTCTCATCATTGCCATGATTACCCTCATCTTCGATCTAAAAAAAAAGAAAAAAATACATAAATTAAAAGAAATATCAATATGAAACTAATATACGTTACAGTTATAATATCTACATGATATATACTTAAGATGTTCCCCTATAAATTAAGCACTAACAAAAATAAATATTATTTTCATCTTGAAATTGCGGCACTAATAAATGAAGCATAAAACCCAAAACGTGCCAACAAACTAAACACCCAGAGCTCTCTAAGCAAACAAAAAAACACAAGACATGCAACCTACAAGTTCAAGGAAGGATTCACTCGCATGCAGGCGTTAAAACAAATACCAAATGAACAGTAAATGAAGCGTGTTTATAAGCTAAAGTTAAATTGAAATCATATATTCCTACATTCCACCATATGTATGTATGATACCCTGCTTACCAGTCATTTATTTCAACCAACCAACCAACCAGCCAGCCAGTCAGCCATCATCATTGCAGGTAACAAGGGAATTTATTATATCAGTAGGATAAAGTTAAGCAAGTATTTGCTACTTATAGAAGGTTCAAATAGGGAAAGTATTGCTTTGTTGTTGGATTTTCTGCAAGTGTTGCTGAATATTAATGTTTTGAAATATTTCTTCTTTTGGTCCCAAATCGATAATCAATAACTTTATTTTACACTAAACTAAATGCATGAAAACTTATTTTGAAGATTTAGTTTTACTATTCCAAAATCTAGTTGAAATAAGTTAAGTGAGTTTTTAACTATATTCATATGTATTAGATGCAGTTAGAAGTATAACAATCTCTAGAGATTTTTGAAGGGAAATTGTCTGAGTTAGTAATGGTATTTTTTTTTAATCAAATTTAAAAGAGGTAATGTATAAGTTATTAAAGCATACACTTACTTGCTTCAAAAGCTTTAGTTAAAAGCTCTAGCTAGATCACAAGGAAACTAACTATACCATTACTTCCAAGTAATGCAGTGAGTATTGAGTTAAGCATAAAATAATGTATAAAATAAGCTAATATTATAAAATTTTTAATTAATCCATAAACTAATTGAATATAAAGTCAATGACTCTTATTTACAATGCTAAATAAATACTTTTATCAATAAAATATCGTTAACCTGACCTTTAATGAAAATAATTCTATTACAGTCAAAGAAAATACTTTAAGCTATATATTAATGCTTTCCACTAGCAGGGAGACAGGTGAAAGTAGACTGAAAGACATAGAGACGTACTTGATACTTGAATTATTTACTAAATTGCATAAATGTAGGGAAAATTTAAAATATATACAATAATATAAAGGGAGAAAAACAAATAGAAATACTTAAAGAGCGCTATAGCGTCAGCTGAAAGGAAAAGTATTAAAAGTTTAGAAACATTACCAAATCCGAAACTAAGTTAACTCCCCGTTTTGATATGGTTTTTCCCCAATAGCTTTTGGAAACTATTTAACTTCTTTAATTAATTGAGCTCAAATTCTAATCATTATATATATAATTTTTGAAAAGATCGGCCTGATATTGAAAGAAAGTTGTCTTGTTGAAATGCTTAGCTTTTCTCTATAGCCTTTTCTATTGCAGCTGACGTTATATATACTTTCATAAATTTTTAGTGAAAAGAACAGGTAAAAGTCAGAGTGTCAGAATGAAGTAAGAAGAATATTTTGGATTGTAATCAATTGCTCCATTGCGACCATACATGTCGTCAATACTCGTATAATATATAAAATAAGAACAAACAAAAACAGGCAAATTGACTTTAGACACACATACTTATATATGCATTCAAGTGCCCAGCAGTTTTGCTAGATTGATGCGAACTTAGTGTACTAGTGCACTTGAGTACCCTAAGTAGTCTAGAGATTTCTATCGTTCATTATTAAATCTCTCGGATTTCAATACACATTTATATAACAATTGGTTCTAATTTATGATCAAGATCCAAAAAGTATGATACTTCTATTGACCTAGTCCTATAAGTAGAGCCGGCCAAACAGCTTTGTCATGTATCGTACATTTAAAGAACTTTGCGAATAATCAGTCGAAATGACTCCAGCTAAGACTAAGTTTTAAAATAAGAATGATGTCTTTATAGTTGAGAGCACTTTTATTTTCTCGAATATTTCTCGTCTTCAATCTAGTAAGGAAGGTTTTAAATCAAAAGATAACGCTTAGTAAGTAAAGATTCAGTTAAAGCCCAAAGTTTTTGGCCCTCCCAACCTACTCGCGATTATCTTTTATTGGTTTTCCAGAGATTCAAATTCCACTATTAAGTAACAGTATTAGATAAAACACAAGTTTCTAAACTAAACTGTAAAAAAGAAACACTCTATATTAATTACTTAGGGATACAAAAGTGATAATTGGCGCAATACTAGGTTACCAGTAATACGACAAGTAACCAATGGTATTCCTTTCGGTCCAAAACTATGTAAGTTGAAGTCAGCCAACAAAAACATACTTTTAACACCCATAAAACTGCAGGGAATGCACATAAGTGTAGTAACAAATGTACACATACATATATGGAAACATATTCACACTTACATACACACAAAGATAATACCAGCAGAAGTCCTTAAAAGCTCAAGCAGACGAACGAACAAACGGACAGACAGACATATGTATGTACATACCGACAGATAAATGCATGTATTCCATACACATGTTCGCCAGCTACTAAGTTTAATGTACTTTTAATAATACATACTTAAATAATTGTTTAGTAGTGTAATACCTGTGCATAATACAAAGAAATATATTAACAACAAAAAAGAAAAAATAAATATATACAATAAAAAAACTTAATAAAACTGCAAATAAAGTTAAAGAAATAAAATTGTACTTATTATAACTTAAAGAGAAAAAAGAAGAAAAATATACGTAACAAAAAGATTTCTTACTTTAAGCAAATATTTAATTAATTTTATTGTGTTTAACAAATATTTGCTAAACAATAGAGGTTTAAGCCTAAAAGTATGCTTTAATTATTTTTGTTGCAAACAAATAACATAAATAAATAAGAGAAAAAGACTGTTGACGTGTCTTAAGTGAGTTTGTGTTAAGTGTTTGCTTAATTTTCTAGTTATAACTGTCCAAAAATGTTAATACAAACAATATAAAACAATTAACAATTAAATAAACAACAAGTGCTGTTAGAATTAAGAAGAATTTTAAATGTACTTGTATTTAAGGAGACAATAATTTTTCATGCTGTAAAGACAATATATTGCCTATATTCAGGGTAACTTTAATTTTTATTCCAAACCTAGCATACTATAAGGCTGCTGAGCAATATTCTTTGAATTCTTATGATTTATTGATTTAAATACTAGCAACAATTGTTAATAAATGTAATACAATATTTTTTATCTTCCATTTACTCCTCTCCTTACTCGTTAAGGTATAGAAACAAAAGAGAGGGTGTCTTTTAGAAAACAATAAAAACTGTTAGAAGAATGACAATCTGTTTAAGAAGATTGTATTTCAAGTATTTGTCTTAAGTTAGATAATATAATAAAATGAATCTATTAAATAAATATTGGCAGTTTTATTCATTAGTAGATATTATTTTTATTGTCTATTAGAAGAAAGAAAAAAAAACTAAGGCGTTTTTATATCATGTCTCTTACTCAAAGTGTCTAAATACCGAAAACTACAAATGGGTGGAGAGTATTGTTTCTTTTGTTTTATTTCATAGAAAAAACAAAAATAACGCCCCTTTTGCTTTGCTTTAGAAAATAAACAAAATTTTACTTTTTAATTCACTTTAGTAAATTAAAAAGTAAGGAAGACATGTTTGATTTTTTGGAAACATAAAAGGAAAACTAATTTTACCGTAAATCATGTCAAATTGTAATAGATTTTGATGTGTTAGAGAGAAGGGTTACTTTTTGGGGAAATGTTAGTTTTTAATTAAACAAAATGGTTGATTTTTATATTAAAAAAGAAAATTTGTATGTTGTATATAAAACTATCAAAAGTATACCATCAGGACACTAAGCAGAGGCTTTGATATAGGAAGAAACTGAAGGAGTTTATGACTATCATGGTTATCAATATTTAACTGGGATTCTGTGCCTTATATCATCTAAATATTGATCCCCCATTTGGCATAATTTTGGGTTAAGGTGCCTAACTGTTAAGCCTTCGAAATGATAAATATCTTAAAATATATATTCTTTAAAATTTTCCTTAAATTATTCCTTTTGCATTTGAAATTTCTTAAGTTTTCCAATTTTTCCATTTAAATAAGAATCCCTTAAAATATGCAATATATTTCATTGCGTACATGTTTATTACAACTCCTGATTGTATGCTTTAAAATTGCTATTATTTGCATGTTATTTTATTGTTAAAGTTATAGCACTTAAAAAGTTCTTTGATCTCTGTCTCTTCACTAACAAATTCATTTTCATTGTTTTTAACAGAGAATGAAAAATAAAAACAAAAACAAAAAATATAACAAAAATCCCAAATGTTTTTGATAATAAGTTTTGTGTTTATGAAAATGTATTTTTAAGCGCACATTTGTGGTTTTTTCACACACACACACACTCACGAAAAGACATGAGAATATTTCAGGGAAATTTCAACTCTTATAACGAGACGATTATAAATATTAACACCATACAAAGATATAACAAAAGATACATATAAGTAAGTAAATATACAAACACTGCTTTAAAGAAAGGATAATGTTAAGGATAACAAAGTAATTTACAATTTTAAAGAGAATTTTTGCAACAAATAGCAATGTTTTTATTTACATATGTATGAGAGAAAAGAGATTATTTAAAATTTTATTTAAAAATATGTTTTTATGATTATTAAATAATTTTCCCAAAAAGAGAAAGAGAAATTTTGATAGAAATTTAAAAATTTTAAATTTAAATTTCGAAAGCCATTGTCCTGACTTGTGGTTGTTTCCCTTATATATGTAAGGTCTAGACAAATAACATTTAAATTGAAATGAAACAATTGCCATAAATTTCAAAACAAATCCTTAATATACCTGCCTTGTTTATTTTTTAAAATTTTGTATTATATTTCAGAAAACATTTTTGTTTGTTCACCCTCATTATTAACATTCGCATGTAGTGTTTTTCATCAATTTAACATGTCATCACGTACTCGAGTAGCTGAAATACAATTTCAGTTTAATGAAATCATATAAATTTTACCTGTTTAACAATATAGTATTGCTAAGAATAAAATGAAACAATAAATTGTAAAGTGAACTCCTCAACATATGCTATAATTTTAATATTATACAAAAGCCACCAAGTATGCAGCAAACATTTAAGAGATTTTTCGAAAATATTTAATTGTAATTAAAAACATAATTACTTAATAACTTCTACCTTCATAGTTAAACTAATAAATAGCTTTAAAGTTAAATAAAAAGCTTTAAAGTTTAAAATTATTTTCTCCCCTTATTCCATATCTAAAATGATTAAAATATGCATTAAATTTTTTCTGTATTTCGATAACAATACCATGATAACATTTTACTCTATTAATGAAAACCCCACTTAAGTCTAACAACACAACCTTAAGCCACTTAAAATTTTGCGCTAACTATACTATAGCAGCTTACCACTTCGACTAACTTTTTTTTGCAATTTATTCTTAACAACATGGGAGACTATTATTTTCCAGCTATACTAGCTGCAGCTGCACTAGGATTGTTGAAATATATAATAGAAAACAACAAATAAAATGTAAAATCTTGATTCTTTTGTAGAATTGTGACACGCATTTAAATTAAGTGTAAATGACAAGAGATTTGTGTTAAAGTTGGCGGTAGGGGGTAGAAAAACAACTAAATAAAATGGCTAAATCTTTAGTAATTTTAAATTTGAAAATAAAAATGAAATTGTTATAGTTATCGGAGTAGGAATTATATATTTTTTTGATATGTAAAGAATTTTTTAAATTATTTTTATTAAGAGTAAATTAAAAATTTTCTGGGGGAAATGGAACCGGAAGTTTGGATAATTTGGTGTAAGAGCGCTCAACAGGTCCGATGTTGGCCTAGATATATTTCTCGGATTTAATGTACTTCTCGTTTTAACTAACAAACTAACTAACTAACTAACTAACTAACTAAACAACTAACTAACTAACGAACAACTAACAACGAACTAACGAACGAACTAACGAACAACTAACGAACAACTAACAACGAACGAACTAACCAACTAACCCAACTAACAAACCAACTAACTAACTACCTAACTAACTACACTGACGAAAACTAATCACGACTAGCTATCTATCTATCAGCTAGCGAGCTACTAGCGAGCATGCGAGCGAGACGAGCGAGCGAGGAGCGAGAGAGCGAGCGAGCCGAGCTAGCGATCGAGCGAGCGAGCGACAGCGAGCAGCGAGCGAGCGAGCAGAGAGCGAGCGAGCGAGCGAGCTGCACGCGAGCGAGCGAGCGATTGAGTCTCCGAAGCGAGCGAGCGAGCGATCTACCCACGAGCGAGCGATCGAGCTAGCGAGCTACTATCTATCTATCGAGCTAGCTATCGATGCGAGCTAGCTAGCGAGCAGACTATCGATCTAGCTTATCTAGCGATCTAGTATCTATCTATGCTAACTATCGACTATCTATCTATCTATCTATCTATCTATCTATCTATCTATCTATAGCTATCTATCTAGCTATCTATCTATCATCTATCTATCTATCTATCTATCTATCTATTCTATCTATCTATCTATCTATCTATCTATCTATCTATCTACCTACCTATATAAGTCATTGTCACGCTCGATTACAAATAAGGAGTTAAATAAGGTATTACCACGATCGCTTTTAAATAGGGTGTTATGTTAAGTTTAAAAACTACTAGACTTTTCTAAAGTAATGCAGATGGTATGAAGTAGTCATTGAAAAGTAAGTTGTTGAGTAAGTGCAAGTCATTACCAAGTTTTTGATGGAATATTCTACAAAAAACAGCAACAATGCCAATATTTACTAGAATTTCATTGTCATTGTCAAACAACTGCCAAAGGAAAACTAGGATGCAGGTTTTTGCTTAATATTACTGCAGGAAAAAAGTGCGAGTTTCTTTTTATATTAAAAAGAAAACAAGAAACAAAAATCTTTTGTAAAATACCAAACATTTCTTTAGTACTGCTAAGACTCCAAAGAAGGGTTCTTCCTAAGCTGGTAATATGCCAAAAGCAATCATAAAAAAAAATACTGCAGACAAAAACAGCAGCAAGTAAACAACAGTAGCAGCAGATGGCTTTATACTTGGTATTATTAATATGATGGTTTGTTTGTCATTTGACAACAACTAAAGAATGCTCTAAAAGAAAATCTTGATAAAACAAAGTCTTTTAGTCTGTCTTACAAGACTAAGAAGTGTCATTATTGTCCACCATTGTTGTATTTCATAGTTAAAACTTATACTTTTAAAGGTGTCTGTCTGTCTGCCAAAATTAAAAACAAAATTTTTGTACTCATAAAAATAAATTATGTACAAATTTGCTTTCACCTAAAAAAGAAAAATAGAAAATTTGTTTAAATTACCTGAGTTGCTGACAAAATGATTTAATATTTGTTTTCGTTGTAAAAAAGAAGAAAGAAAATTGAATTCAATTTGAGCATAAATGATTAAATGAAAATAACAACAAACTGAATTTTTTTTCAGTTTTACATAAAGCAATTTATAACAATTTTCGTTATTTAACAAAACGCCTATTTTTTTATAAGAAAAATTTTTATTTATTAGCACAATTATTTTTTTTATAAAAAAAACAAAGATTTACGCTTTTGCCTGCATATGTTGGCAGCAATTTTCTTATTTTACCTTAAACTTTTTACACACACACCTTTCTTTGTAAAATGTAGTTATTTTCCAGTTTCTATAAATTTTCTTTAATTTAGTTTATTTTATGTGTCGTTTTTTGGTGAACAAAAACACCCACATTTCTTTTTTACTTTGATAGAAAAAAACTTAATTTCTTCCTTAAAAAGTCATATTGAATTTTCTTGTTAAATTATTAGGCGTTTTAAGCAGCGATTCCCAAATTGTTGAAATTTAGTTGAGGTAATGGGTCATATATGCCTAAAGGTTTAAGTGTGTTTATTAACTTTTCATTAGAATCAAATAGGATTGTGTCTTATTACTTTTAAAAATATATTTTCTAATTATTACACTTAGCCCTTTTTGCTGCTAAGACATGATATATAACATTTAGCTTTTTTTGCCTTTCTTGCTGTATTATAAAAGTGATAATTTGCTTATATTTAAAAATGTAAAGCTTTCTAAAACGCCTACAGTTTATGATTTTTCTTTGTCATAAAATTTAAATTGAAATAAATGTCTTTCCTGTAACACATGAGTAAGTTTTCCATATTAATAGGGTAATACATAATTGGCTGTTGCAAAACTATATAAAGGAAAACTACAAAATGGCGGGATACAAATTTTATAACCCCATTTATTGATCCTAATCAAAAAATTAAACATGTTTTTAGAGAGATATTGGGAAACACGATTCTAATCTAGCTGGACCGACCCTATGTAGTTGTTGGTTTCTTACCCCTTGAGAACGATTTGCATTAATTTCTCATTTAACATTAAACGGTTGATAATCCCTTGCTAATGATTTATACTTACTACTTCAATGACTACATCATATCGTGGACATTACTTAGAAGTAGTTTAGTAATGACTTATATAAATTCAGATGTACTTATTGTGAGATAAAATTTCTCATAAAATATCCAAGCAAAAACTTGATAATGATATGTACTTATTAAACAACTTAATGCCTTGGTAATGACTTGTACTTACTCAACCACTTAATCTTCAATGTTTACTTCATATCGTGGGCATTACTTAGAAGTTGTCTAGTAATGACTTATATGAATTCCTAATAAAATATCCAAGCAAAATCCAAACTTGGAAATGATATGTATTTACTAAACAACTTACTTTTCAATAACTACTTCATACCTTCTGCATTACTTTGAAGTAGTCTAGTAATGACTAGCAAGAAAAGCTAGCATTACTTTTCTAGGTTAGTTTTTTTGCTCTCTCCATTTTAAGAGGAATTTTTTATGAACTTGATAGGGATCTTTTTAAAACGATCCCTCCTAATGTATAATGTTGATTTCACCCGTTTCAACGCTATGTTGCTTTCTTTCTTTTAATTAAATTTATGTTTAATTTTCCTTAAACTGATTGTCATTATTTTTGCTTTAGCCCTGCCTACCCTTCCTCCCCCCCTACTACGCCTGACCTTATTAAGCTGAAATAAATCTCAAAATCGTCATTTCCTTAAGTCATAAATAACATACTTTGAATAATATATATATAGAAAATATACTTAAAACTAACTTACTGACTGACTGGCAACGAAATATTTAAGTTAAAATCATGGTAAACTACATTACAACCCACTAAATATGAATCTTGGTTGGTTGCTTGAATATGGTAATGGTTTCTGGATTTATAACCAGCCATCTTTTACATATAAGGGGTCTGTCTGTCTGTCTCTCTTTTGGATGGTAAATAATAAGGAAAAACTACAAAACACACCCTTTTCGCCAGCTTTTTGTTGTTCACTGTAAGTAAGTCTTTAAATTGAAATTGTATACATTTCTTTTTTGGTATTCATGTTAATATATAGAAACAAAAAAAAAAAAAAGACAATCGTCGTCATAAACACATTAAATTAAATTGCTTTTCAATTTTCTGCAGCTCCTAACCAACACTTTTTATTTTGGTGGGGGGTTATTACATTGTTTATGTGTCGAAATCGAAATTTATTACAATTTTGTTATTTTGAGTGCAGAATAATGTGGCTTTGTTGTATTATTTTCATTTGTTGTTGTTACATTTTTAATGTGCAATAATCCATTAAACATTTTTCTACATTTTGGTTGTTTTCGATTTTATTTGGAGGGAGGAGAAGAGTTCATAAGCAAATAATGAGATGGCTGGACAGACAGACATACAGATGGACGGACAGTTAGAGCCAGGGAAGTACTGTTTAAAAATGCCATAAATTATTTATAAATTGTTTTGATTTAATTAAATAGCAAGACAAAGAAAAAGTAACAACAAATGGGGGTGGGGGGAGAGGTTTCACTGTATATTAATGAACTATTTTTAATTATTAAAATTAAGCTTAAACTAAACAATTACACTTTATTAAAAGAAACTGAGGAACATTTTTTTATTTAACCTAAAAGTATGCAAAAGATTTTGGTTATTTGAAAAAGAAAACTGTAGCATACTTTAAGAGGTTTCACTGTATATTGTTAATGAACTATTTTTAATTATTAAAATTAAGTTTAAACTAAACAATTGTACTTTATTTAAAGAAACTAAGATTTTTTTTATTTAACGTAAAAGTATGCAAAAGATTTTGGTTATTTGAAAAAAAAAAAAAAAAACTGTAGCATACTTTAAGAGGTTTCACTGTATATTGTTAATGAACTGTTTTGAATTATTAAAATTAAGCTTAAACTAAACAATTGTACTTTATTTAAAAAAACTGAGGAAAATTTTTTTATTTAACCTAAAAGTATGTAAACGATTTTGGTTATTTGAAAAAAAAAAAAAAAAAATGTAGCATACTTTCAAGAGAAACTGTAGCATTCTTTAATTATTAAAAATAAACTTAAACTAAACAATTGTACTTTATTTATAGAAATTGAGAACATATTTTATTTAACCTAAAAGTATGCAAAAGATTTTGGTTATTTGGAAAAAACTGTAGCATACTTTTAAGGGAAACTGCAGCATACTTTAATTATTAAAATTAAGCTTAAACCAAACAATTGTACTTTATTTAAAGAAACTGAGATAATTTTTTTATTTAACCTAAAAGTATGCAAACGATTTTGTTTATTTTGAAAAAAAAAACTGTAGCATACTTTTAGAAGAAAATACACAAATTTCTTTAGAATAATATACTAAAAATGTGCATAAACATTTAAAATAATATTTCAAGCATATTTTTAGCCATTATATATGATTAATAAAGTATATCTTTAGGCAAATGTGAGAACTCGAAAAATAAAGCATATTTTACTTGTAATACACAATGTAATACATACATATTTATAAAATTTAAGAAATAAAGCATACTTTTAGATAAAAGTATAAACATTATACTAGAGCCTTGAATTTACTCATAAGTTTAGTATTTAATATATAAAGCATATCACCAGGCACGCATTAGATTTTAACAATAAAATATTAAATAAAAATAACAAATACTTCAAGTAGAGTTACTTGCCCTGTTTATTGCCTCTATCACTTTGTAAGAACTATCTTGGGCTTAAAATGTCTTTAACAATTAATAGATAATAATATTTTTACAACAATTTAGGTCGAAATTATAAATAACTATTATTAAGTATTAAAGGCTTAAATTGTCATATCATACACTGCATTTGAAAAAAAGAAAACAATTTAAACAAATAACTAAATACTTTTTAAATTGCATAAAAATCATACATAAACTTTTATTTACTAACTCATAAGCTTGTTACATGTTTTATATGTTGTTTTTTCTCTCTTTTTATCCCAAATTAACTCTAAACCATTTGAGGATTATTTTAAGTGGAAGAAATTACCCTTGGTATAGTTACAATTACTTGGTTACAAGTACTTTTAGTATTTTTTTTTTTTTTTGGAAAAATGTCTTTTTTGTTTACAACATGATTTGAGTTTTTTTTTGTTATTTTTGTGTGTTTGAAAATGTCTCGGGGATTAAAATCAAATCAAAAACAAAACAAACAATATGAAAAAGAAAAAAAAAGTAAAATATTTTATGTTTATGTTAGAAATGTTTGGTTAAGAATAGAAAATTTAGTTCTTTTATTTTTATTAACTTAAGGATTTGTTTTGCTATATAAAATATAAGTTTTATAGCATAAATATGACTGGAAACTAGTAAAAAGAGGTATTTAAGTTTAAAGCATACTTTTAGGGGTTTTAATGATATAGATTAAATTGCTGCTAAAAGAAAGTTAAAATAAGAATTTTATATAACAAGAGAAAAGTTAAGTTTTTTAATTTGCAGCCTAATATTTGCAGTAGACAGGATTAAAATACCACCTAAAAGTGTGCTATAAGTTTAAAATATGTTGCAAATTATAAAAAAATTATATCTAATAAATTAAACAAAATATCTTTTAACTTTTAAGCTTGACTTTTAATTAAACATTAAAAATTCCTCTAGAAATAACAATTCTTGAAAAAATTCTATTTTAACTTTTTGCCTTAAACTTTAATAACTTGTTTTTTTTTTTTTTTTTTAATTAAAAATAGCAATCATCTTAAGTTTATTGCCATTTAACAGAAAACAAATTTCTTTGTACATTTGCCATTTGAAAAAGAAAATTTGTTGGTTTTTGTTTTAAGAGCAACATTAAGTATTTAAAGTGGTTTAATTAACATTAAGATTTTGAAAAGGATTTTCTCATTTTCACAGTTTTTCTTTATGAAGTTGTTGGTTTTTTTTTAATAAATAATGGCTGCATGGCAGACTAACTGAAAAACGTATTAAATAGCTTTTTCAAGTTGTTGGCTGTTATTCATTTTCATTCTATTAGACTGCTCTATGTGTGTCTGAGTTAAAGCAACACTTAAATAAAATAAATTTATGAATTTATAAAATAACCTTAACATTAATTAACACAAACACAATTGTATATATGTATAAGCCTAAAAGCAGGCAAGGTTTTTCATAGTTTAAGTATATAAAATGGAAACTTTTAATGTTAACAAGTATGTTTTACAGGCTAGACTTAATTGGTTTAACAAAGTGGTTAAAATTTTATGAAAAAAAAAAAAAGAAATTCAACTTTAAATTCTCAAGTTTAAAGTTCATTAAACTTTTTTTAACAGCTTTATAGCTTTTAAAGTTATATTATCTTTATTTTATTTGTTTTATTTTTTTCCTTTTAAATAATGACTTTTTATATTAACCACTAAATCATATTTATTTTTTTTAATGTTTTTTGTATTTACAAAGTATGCTTTGTTTTTTTTTTTTTGGTTGTGTCTCTTCAAACCCAAAAGTATGCTTCAAATCTTAAATATTTCTTATTTCTTTTTCGTTTTCATGCTTTTATTTAATTTTAAATGATTTATTTTTCTTGTGTTCCTTTTAAAAGGTCATGTCAACACAAATACTTTAAGGAGGTTCCTCTAGGAAAATAAAAAGAAATTCTAAAGAACCATTTAGTCTAGAGCCAGCATTTGTAAAATGTGTATTTTTATTGCAAAAAAAAGCAATTTGTAGCTTCACTAAATATGTAAAAGCAAATTTAATGCATTTTCTATCAAAACCAATAAAAATTTGTTTAGATTTAAATAAAGTTCTTTTTTTTGATTGTCAGACATTGTCCTTCCTCTTTTTTTGCTAGCAAATGTCATTACAGATATTATTTGTTTTCTTTTTGTTAACGATTTTTTAAATATGCAATTGATATTAGTTTTTCCTTGGGGGTTTTTGATAAATTTTATACCAAAAAAAGCTTTATTTAAGTCATTTTACTTTTAAGGTTAATGTTCTTTATGTCATATGTTAAAGTTTATTGAACTTTTTAAGAAATTTTATATGTTTCAATCATAAAAAAACTTTACCTTAAATTAATCTATCAGATTGTTTTAATAAATACCTGTATCTACTTAAGGTATTTGTGCAATTTGTCAATGTCATAAAAACGTAGCATACTTTTGTGCTAAATAGAAAGAACTGTTATTGAGCTTGAGAATAATTTTGTTTAAATTAAAATTTTAAATTATTATTTTTTAAATCAATTGAATCAATTGAATTGAATAAATAAAAATTAGTTTTAATATTGCCTACTTTTAGGACCATTCTTAATAAGATATATTAAAGTATATCTAGGGCGTTTTTATACCCAACACCACTTTAGTGGGGAGGGTATATTGGGTTTGTGCTGGTGTTTGTAACGCACAATAATATTGGTCCTATAATCACCTTAAAGTATACCTATCGGTCTAGAATCATTTTCTGAGTCGATTTAGCTATGTCCGCCCGTCTGTCCGTCCGTCTATGTAAATCTTGTAATCAAACTACAGTTCGCAATATTGATGAAATTTGGTACATGATCTTCTATTGTCACAGATACGAATCCTATTGAAAATGGTTAAGATCGGTCCATTATTTCACCTAGCCTCCATATAACTGAACCGCCGAATAGGGCTTGTAAACCTTGTAATCAAACTACAGTTCGCAATTTTGAAGATAATTCAATAAAATTTGATACGTAATCTTCTATTGGCATAGGGACGAATCCAATTGAATGGTTAACATCGGTCCATTATTTCACCTAGCCCCCATACAACTGAATCCGCCGAATAGGGCTTGTAAGCCTTGTGAAATGAAATTTGGCACATGATCTTCTATAGTACCGAAGACGTAGCCTATTGAAAATGGTTAAGATCGGTCCATTATTTCACCTAGCCACCATACAACTGAACCCGCCGAATAGGGCTTCTAAGTTCCTAATTATGTTTAATATACTCGTATCTCGACAAAAAGTTTCAAAACCAAGTTCTATACTAGCCTTGATGACCGACATGAATTTTATAGTTATAGGGTCTCATTTGACCCTAGCCCCCATACAAAGCCCCCTTCAAAATTTGGCTTAAATGTCCACAATTTTATTCAACAATAAATGTCTTAAGTTTATCTGAGGCAAGGTACTATTCAACTTAAATGCTTAAATATGAAAACTAAATCACATTTTATTTTTGTAACAGGTGTAGGTTATTTTATGGTCGGTCTCGCCCGATTATAATTTCTTTGGTGTTTTCGTCTATATATGTTTTTTACAAAGAAACATTATTGAAAACTTTCTAGAATTTTAGAAATTTTTTTCTGGAATAGTTAAAGAACAAAATTTAAAAAATCCTCTGTATAAAAGAAAACCAAATACTAATTACCATATGTTGACTACTTTCTCCTCTCTTTTTATTACACAACAGAAAAACTTTTCTTTTTAATATCAAAACTATAAAAACTTTATTTCCCTCCCAAAAAACAACTCATATGTATAAAAGTGTCATTAAAAGGTTTCCACCTGCTGGCTTTGTTTCTTAACACATACTTAAGCAGCAGCTATTAGTGGTTTTTCATAAAAATATTTAGCAAAAAATAGTACTATATGACTGTAGACGAGACATTTTAACTACACACATATAATGATCATATATTAGTAAAGATTATTAGCTGTTTTGTTTTCGGTAAGTTGAGGTAACTAAAAACTACTTAAATACATTAACTTTATTAGAAATATTTTTAGCTGAAACTTAAAGAATCGCTGTATGTTTAAGTCTTGGAACAAAAAGTGGGTGTTTGAAAATTTTCTATTTGCATTTTGTTAAAAAAAGAAAAATCTTGAAATTTCATAGTTTTTACAAAAAGGAATGTTAGTGGGTAAAACTATTTTGTTTTTGTAGGTAGGAGGTTAAGAGATTTTTGTGTATTTTTTATATATATTTTAATTTGGTGTTTATTTTTGACATTTTCATTATGTCTGTGTCATATATATTATCTTGATGTTTATATCTTAATTTGTTTTTTAAAGTAGTAAAATGTTAATGTTTATGAGTTTTGTAAGAACACAGGTTTTACATTTAAAATAACAAAAAGAATGAAATAGAATGGCAGCTCTAACAAAGATAATGAAACAATACAACAAATATTTAAATATATTTAAATAGTGCCTCAAAGTATGCTATATAAAAAAATAATAAAGACTATATAAGGACTTTTAAATAGTAGAATTAGCAGGCAAATATAATAAAGCTTTAGAAAGTTATAAGTAGAAGAAAATTGTTTGAAATTTGCTTAAAATTTTAAAAAATTTAAAGTTAACCTAAAAGTATGCTTTGGTTTTAATATTTAAGCAGTTTTGTATAGCTTAGCATGTAGTGTTTTGCTTAAAATTCACCTAAAACTATGCTTTGGGTTTTAGATTTAGCTAACACCCTAATAGTATGCTAACAATATTAATGTAGTTTTGTATAGCTTAGCTTGTTGATAATTAACAAGGATGTTTTCAATAGTTTTAATCTGAACAAAGTTCCTTAAACTTAGATAACCCCTTACAAAGTTGAAAACAATATTTTTCAAATACCTACGAGTTATTTAAAATTTACTATATATTATTAAAGTTTATAATCTTATTTGCAGTTTTTAAACCATAAACATGTATACAAGAAGTTGAGAAAATCCCTATAATAAAACATAAAACTTTAAAACTTAAAATACTAAGAAGCATTCAATAGCCACAACAGCAAGAAAAACATAATATTAAATAGAAAATTTTATTTGGCAAAAAAAAAAAAGAAAAATTACCACAAAAACTTAAAGATTCCCCCAGAATATTCCTAAACAGGACCAAAGACTTTGGCAACAAATAGCATAAATAGAAAGAAAACGAAAACTTTTACTTTATTTTTTGAATAATTTGACACAAAAAAACAGACAGACACACCACTCCTTCCCAATGGTACAATCAACACAACCAACAAGGACTCTAGAACATTAAAGGCACAAAAAACACGTTTTAATGCTCTAATGTTTGGGTACATTTAAAAACAACTACAACAACAACAATAATAACTTTATGGTCATTGCCATTACAATAAGCATGCTAAAATGGTAATGGTATAGTGGTGTTTAAGTAAGTACTACACACTAACACTACTTCACAAAAAACTACTTGAATCTAAACTGAAATAGAAAAATATAAGCACGAAAAGCTGAAAGTGTGTAAAATGCAATGTCCTTTCACAGATTTACTTCAACAGCTTTACATTTACACATTATTATAGCTAGGATTCGTTTTGGTATGTGTATGTGTTAGTTAAATACTTTAAGCTTAACACTCATACAAATACACGAACAAAAAAAGGACATACTCACGCACATGCATACAAACAAACTTATCACACCTCATTTTAAATATATAACATTGGCAGTCATCGCCACTAGAGTGTAAGACAACTTGGCTGACGACTTGCATGTCTGACTGGCTGTTAGACTGGTGTTGAATAGTAACAGTCACTGCTGCTGCTGCATTATGCTGGTCTAGAGACCCTTAAGTTTTTCAACTCAAATGCGTGTGTTGGGAGGTGTTGGCTTTTTTTGTTTGATAAATTTTAATGTCTCGTGTTTTTGTTAATGATTAATTTTAGAGGTGTTGGTGTTGATGTTGGTGGAAAAAGATAGGAAAGAGGATTTTGCAAAATTTGTTTGTTAGAACAGGAAAATACACTAATTATTATATAGATGTTATTTTAGTTAAATGCTAGTTACAGGTCCAAAGTATAAAATTAAATAGAAACAACACACCAAAAACAACACAATTAAGTGATGAAATTAGTAAAACAATTTAAACAATGTCTGTTAAACAATGAAAGTAAACTACAACTTTAAAGTATGCAACAAAAATGTAAAAACAATGAAGTGAAACTGTTGTTGGTTTATGAATGATTAAAAGATTTAATAAAATTATTTTATTTTTAACCCATTAATCAAAGTTCTTTAATCCCAAAATAGGGTTAAATTTTGTTTTATTTTCAGCCCTAAAATATACTGCAACTTTTAAGTATTTGCATTTAATACCATATAAGCTTTACAATTAAATAAATTTTTACGTATGTCATCTACCTTTTCAATTAAATTTTTAATTAAATAAAATTCATTTTTAATTATTATTTGCTTGTTATTGGCAAAAACACCTTTTACCGACAACAACAGCATAGGGAAATGAACTTCAATGCTAATAATGATGATAATAACATTAATGATATTACACAAAACCAACATGTGTGTGTGTGGTGTGGTTAAAATGTCCTTGTAACTGTCAGTTTAGTACTCTGCAGAATGCATTGTCAAATTGGCTTAAAGTCTTTGGGGTATGTTTTAGTTTAATAACACAACTAAAATCCACAATATGTAGAAATATTAAAAAAAACAAAAAACACAATAATAATAAAATTAATGATGATGATGAGTACTGTGTGGCTGCAGCTACTCTGGCTATATGTACAATAAAATTAGTAGAAAATAACGCGTGAAACGTGATACACATTTACATTTTAAACGAAAGGCATGATGATGCACATACAGACAGAAAGTGTTGCAAACATGTACCCACACACACACCACAGACCGCTATATTTGTGGCTCTCATGTGAACATTTTTTTTTAATAATTAAAATTGCCAGAGGATAAAGTTTGTCGGTGTAAAAAACAAAATTGCAAAAAAAAAAATAAAACAAAGGAAAGTAAGATTTTTACAAAAATTAAAAGGTTAACGATTTGTACAAAATATGAAACCAATGACTTTTCAACAATACACGAAACAATAATAAATTAAAAAAAAGGAAAAAATTAAAAACTTTTTTTGGTCATTATTAAATGAAGATAAAAAAGTGGTTTAAAAAAGGCAATTAACTTTTAATATTTAAATAAAGTAATAAAAATTGTAAATACTTTAAGTAAAAAAGAACTTAGGCGTCGAAATAAGAAAGTATTAAAAAGCATAGCCTACTTTAAGGAGAATAACAATTTGGTTTGTAATGACCTAGAAGTAGTTAAAACTTTCAAACTAGTAAAATATTTAAATTGTACCTAAAGCAATAACTTATTTAAAATGTTTTTGTCAAAAGTATTGGCTACTTTTAGGAAAAAAGCAATATGTATAAATATAACTATGCTAAGCCCTGATTTCTATAGAAACAATAACTGTTATAAAGTAATTTTACTTAGAAAAAAAGTATTATACAAACATTTTTCTATAGAAAAATCAGTTATACCAAAAAATGTCTAAATAAAAAACTGTTATACAATGGAAAAAACTGTTATACACAATTTTTTTTTTGAAAATCTGTTAAAAGAAAAATTTTCTATACAAAAATCTGTTAAACAAAATTATTTTTATTGAAAAAGTTTTATAAACAAATTTCTCTTTCGAAAAAAACTGTTATACTAACAAATTATTATAAACAACTGTTATACTCTTTTTTTTCTATATAAGAAACTGTTATACAAACATTTGTCTATGAAAAATCAATTATACAATAATTTTTACACAGAAAAAAAAACTGTTATACAAAAATTTCTTATGGAAAATATATTAAAACAAATTTTTTCTATACAAAACTTTGTTATACAAACATTTTGCTAAAGAAAATCAATTATAAAAAGTGGTTTTATAGAAAAAACTGTTATACAGCATTTTTTCTATTGAAAAATTGTTATACACAAACTTCTCTATAGAAAAAAACTGTTATACAAAATCAGTTATACACTAACTTTTCCGAAGAAACTGTTATACAAAGAATTTCTTATGGAATAGAAGGTTGTAAAAAATTGTTTCTCTAGAAGAAACTTTTTTCTATTGAAAAAGTGTTATACACAAATTTCTCTATAGAAAAAACTGTTATACAAAACCAGTTATACACAATTTTTTTTTTCCGGAAAACTGTTATACAAAGAATTTCTAATGGAAAAAAAGGTTGTAGAACATTTTCTTATAGAAAAAGCTGTTATACAGAAATGTATGTATGTACAAAAAAACTGTTATATAAAAAATTTCTTATAGAATAAACTGTTAAAAAAATTTTATGTAAAGAAAAAACTTTTATTAAGTATTTAAGAAAACTATTGCCTACTTTTAGACAAAACCTTTTTTAAAACTTTAATTTATATTTAAATGCAAACTGAGCTTAACACAAAAAATTTCTTATAGAATAAGCTGTTATACAAAATTTTATGTAAAGAAAATACTTTTTTTAAGTATTTAAGAAAACTATTGCCTACTTATAAGCTTAAACCTTAAAAAATGTATCTACAAAAAACTGTTATACAAAAATTTTCTTATAGAAAAAACTGTTATACAAAATTTTATGTAAAGGAAAAACTTGTTAAAGTATTTAAGAAAACTATTGCCTACTTTTAGGCCTAAACCTTTTTGAAAACTCAAATGTTGAGCTTAAATCATGTTTAAATACTGCGTTTATTGTTGCAAAATATATATAAAAAAATGTTCCTTTAAATTTAACAAATTAATTACTTAGAACTAATTCCAATAACAAACGAACTCCCTTTACAATTAGCTTTCTTTTTGAAAGAAAATGCAACCAGTTATACATTCAGACTACTAATTCCATAGCAAAATACACAAAACAACAAATAAACATTATTTAATCACTAGAAATAATCAAAAACCAATAAATTGTAATAAATTTGGATTTTTTCTTTAATATTCTTTTTTTTTTTAGGAAAATATAATGGCAATGACCCAAGTTTTCCCTTTATATTAATGAACATTTTGTACTAAACAATGTACATATCTTTGAGAGTTTTTTCTTTTTTGTAAAAAGGAAATTTTATTTATAAGGCAGACATTAAAAAAAATAAGATTTTTTTTGTACACAACTAATACTTGAAAATATTTGAAAGGAAAAAAAAAATGAAACTGAAGGAAAATAAAGCAAAAGATCGATTGCAAAAACATAAATTTTATATAAAAAATTAAAGGAGAAAAACTTTTTATAAGCAGCTAAAGAAAAAGAAAATAAGAATGTAACAAACAAAAAAGAAAATCAAATTTTCTTTAATAACATTTTAAAGATGAAGCAGTCGAATCAATAATTCTAAAAAACAATATCTTCTTACTAAAAATATTTTTATAAAATAAACAAAAATAATTAAATTAAAAGTATCTCCAAAACATAACTAAAAAAAGTACATATAAGCTTTAAAACACTTTTACTCGAAAATGAAAACAAAAAATCTAATAAATTTCAGAACATATCCTGTTAACAAAATCTTTTGAATACGCTAGACTATATATGAAAAAAAAAATGGAAATGATAATAATGTTAAAGAGAGTTGTAGTGCAGCGTGCGCCAATAATGTCAATGTCATTAAATCAATGTTTAAAAAGGTATTCATATCTTTCTCTACTTCAATTTGTAAAAAAAATAAAATTAAAAATAAAAGAGAAAAGAAAAGCACTACAGCAGAATCCTTGACAGTCAGCCTTGTTAAAATGTGTATGTATAGAATCTGTTTAAAAGACTCTTTCTCCTCCATACTTCAACCGACTACTTTAACTGTAAACTGTTATAGGAGTATTTGTCTGTCTATCTGTTTGTCTAACTGGCAGTCTATCTGTCCTTCATTCCCTCCGACTGTCTGTCTGTCTGTCTTTTTATTTTGTTGTCATTGTCATGATAAAAACAAGCGAAAGTTTATCATTTTTCCCGACTGTCTGAGAGAATTGTAGTATCCTGCCCCTCCTCCTGCATACTTATTTCATGTGCCAGAGTATTAGTAAAACTTATAGTCATTCAAATCAGTATGAGTACTTTTTTTGTCTATGTAAAGGTTCATTTTAAAATGATTTTTTATTAAGTTTATTTTCCTTGTATTTTTTTTTTTGCTTTGTCAGTAATTTTTTGTTTTCTATTTTTATGCAGAGCAATGTTTTGCTGCCACTGCAGTCAACGATGGATGACATTTACAAGTACAACAACAAAACATGATAGATAAAAGATTAAATCTGTTTTAACAATAGAAAATGTTTAAAAGATTGTTTAATGAAAATAAATTCAATAAAATTGTATTAAAAGGATTTTGGCTACAGTATAAATTGTATTAAGTTGTTATGTGTTATTATGTGTGTGTGTGTATATAAAGCAAATTGTGTTGCATAGTATAAGGCTGCATTTTAAATGCAATTAATTTTGCACTTAAAATAAACATCAAAGACAATTAATCATATTGTTAGTTTTACAAGGATATAAATTTAAATTAATGTTAACAAACTAAAGGGAAATAACTGTTATACGCAAATTTTTCTTTAGAAGAAATAAATATAGAGGTTCTTTTCTGTAGTAAAAACAATTTTTTACAAACTCCTTTTATAAAACTATTTTACTAAAATTATTTTACAGAACAGGCTGTTATACTAAAACTATTCTGCAGAAAAAACTGTTATAATAAAATCATTCTATAGAAAAAACAATTTTCCGTAGAAAAACTGTTATACTCAAATTAATCTAGAAAAAACTTAAAATCAATTTATTGTATAGAAAAAAACTGTTATACAAATGTTATTCTATAAAAAAAGTGATTATACTATAATTATTCCGAAGAAAAAACTGTTATACTAAAATTATTCTATAGAAAAAACTGTTATACTTAAATAATTGAACAGAAAATGTCTTTAGAAAACTTTTATATTATAAAGGTTCTATGGAAAAAACTGTTATATAGAAGTATTTTATAGAAGAATATTCTGAAGAAAAATTGTTATACTCAAATCATTCTATAAAAAACTTATCAATTTATTGTATAGAAAAAACTGTTATACTAATGTTATTCTATAGAAAAAGTGCTTATACTATAATTTTCCGAAGAAAAAACTGTTATACTAAAATTATAATTAGAAAATGCTGTTTTAATGAGATTATTCTATAGAAAAACTGTTATACTTAAAGAATTGAACAGAAAATGTCATTAGAAAACTGTTATATTATAAAGGTTCTATGGAAAAAAACTGTTAATTTGTAAAAGTATCTGGTAATACAAATACTGTTATACTCAAGTTTTTCTAAAGAAAAACTGTTATACTCAAAATTTTTTGAAGAAAAAAACTGTTATAGTCGAATTTTTTGCAGAAAAAACTGTTATATACAAATATTTCTACGGAAAAATAACTGTTATACATATGTATTTCAATTAAAAAAATCAGTTAATCATATTTTCTATAGAATAAACTGTTATACAGAACTTTATGTATGGGAAAAACTGTTATACTAAAATTTTTCTCTAAAAAAAGCTGTTATACTCAAATTTTTCAATAAAAACCTAAATTAAACACACATTTTTCTATAAAATAAGACATTACTTAACTACTTTCAAGTAATATATATTGTAAATAGCAAGTTTCAGGTTTTTAATGTTAAATTAAAAAAATTTAACAAAAATTTATTTGCAACTTAATAACACTACAATACCATTGTGCATTTTAAAATGTTTTAAAACATCTAAAAAGAAACATAATTTGCTAAAGTCAATAAAAATCTCTTTAAATATCCCAAAAAAACATCACAAGTATCAATATATTTCTGAGAAAAAATATGTTTTTCTGTATTTTGTTAATATTTACTTTTTTTCAACAAAAAATATGTTTATTTGTAATATTAACATTTATATTAAGAAATCTGTAAATAATGTTAAAATTTTTTTCTGTTTGCCTCCTGCTCTTGTTAATGATAAAGTGTTTAAAGGTCTGTCCTTCAGAAAAAAAACGAACATTTTTTTAACAAAAACCACAAACAACCAGCACACAAAAGGCTTAAACATACATACTTAAGTATTTTTAGACGAAAAAAAAACACCAAAAAATCCATAATAAATGAATGTGAGAACTTTATGTTTTTTTGGTAACAAAATAACAAGAACCTTTAGAAAACAAAAATCAGGTCAATAACCTGGGGAGTATAACAAAAAAAAAAAAAAAAAAAAAAAGTAAATAAATGACAATATTTTAAGGATTTTAAAAGGGGATCTAAAAAGCTATATTTGTCATATGAAAATATCACACAACTCAAGATTTTTTTGAAAGTTACTTAACTATAGAATGTAAAATTAAGTTTAGTTTCACAGGTTTTGGTTAATGTAGTATAATTCTGGTCCCCTGTTAACTATATTTAATGAACACTGAAAAGCTTTTATATTTAACAAAATTTTTCTTTTTGTTTAATAAACATTTTTAAGTTTTTTTTTTTTATTTTTTCATTAAAAATTGTTTATATTTAATTATAAAGTCCACCAACTACTATACAATGTTAATAATTTAATGAACTTTTATATTTTTTAATTAAAGCAATTAAGTTATTTAGTGCCTGGCCACAAATAGAAGACAATTGAAAAAGTTCAACATAAAAAAACTGGAAGAAAAAAATGTAATTTCAAGAAATCTAGAAAAAAAGGCAAACATGCCTTAAAGCTTAATTGAATTTAATTTCCAAACAATTGATTACGACAAGCAAAAAAAACCTAAAATAAAATATTGCAAGCCAATATTGTTGTACAACAACTAAACGTGAAGGTAGTTAGTTGCCACACAAATATACAACAAGAAATCAAAAAACACACACAAACTACTATACAGATTAGCTAAAAAAATAAAATAAATATTGTGTGAATTCTAAGCAAAAAAATGGAATGAAAAAAAAAACGTGCTACTTGGCACTTACTTTACACACATAAGTATACCCCGGGTAGTAAAGTACACCCAAACATGCCCACTAACATTTTACAACATATTGTTGTCATACGTCAAAATGAAAACAGAAAAAAAAACAACGAGAAAAAAAATAACTTAACAAAAGTTGAATGAACTTGCCACAAACATTTGCTATAGCAAAAAATTAAATAAAAAATAAAGAAATATGTATGTTGTATGTAAGCAAAATGTATGAATTTATGTTGTAAGTATTGTTGGCTGTTGGTCTATTAGAGTACTAGACACTTGGTACAATGAATTTATGATGGTTTTTAATGAATTATCAACAAATTGTTTGATTGCAACTGTTGCTATTACTGCTACAGACAGACAGACACTGCTGCTATTATAGTAGTTGTAGTTAATAAGTAAAGAATATTTTTGTAATATTTTTTTTTTTTTTTTTTGTTTTTATCTTGCATCTATATTTAAATTACTATTACTAACACTATACATTTTTGTTTTAATAATAATTTAAAATTTAATGATTATAATTTATAATAAA
This sequence comes from Lucilia sericata, assembly GCF_015586225.1. Taxonomy (NCBI): domain Eukaryota; kingdom Metazoa; phylum Arthropoda; class Insecta; order Diptera; family Calliphoridae; genus Lucilia; species Lucilia sericata. The sequence goes on along the minus strand of NW_023994529.1, from coordinate 45,566 downwards.
GAAAAATTTCCTCAGGCTTAACAAATGTAGAGAGAAAAATAATCAAAATTTTTGCAAACGATTTCTTAATAAATATGAGCAAATTTATTTGCATGCATTTATTATAGAGGGAAATTATAATTGGTATTACTGCTTAAATTATTATTAAGGGTATTCAGGGGATATGGTAATTTACTTTTAATACAACAGTAAATTAACAAAAACATGTCTATAATACTGAGTAACTTGATTATATTTGCAATACTGAACGTTTTTTGAAATGAGTCCTGTTAATACAATAGTAAATTTAACTTCTTAACAGGAGTCATTACCGTGTAGTACTCTTTGCGGTCATTGTTAAACCTCCCTCCCAGTTTTAATTATACAGTTAAGGTTATAATTAAGATTTATCCTTCAGATTGCAAAGAAAGGGAGTACCAAGGTAATATCTTTCCCTACACTCTGTTAATGTTGGGCGGCAGCAGAGCACATAAGCCACTGTCTTTTTTCATCTTCATTAAGACAGCTTCTGTAGTAGTTATTTCAAGACCAAGACCGGCAAGCTTTCTTATCAGCTTAAAGTTAGCTTGTCCTAGGAGCATCATATAGTAGTCAATCGTAGATGTCTGACAGGTCAACTCATTAAACGATATCTGGATTCAATTTACACACGGCATCGGTTTCTTCATCGCGTGGGCCGGGCTAAGCAGCAGCGAGGAGACGGGACGCGGACGGCGAGGAAACAAGCGGGAGCAGCGAGCGAGCGAGCAGCGAGCGAGCGAGCGAGCGAGCGAGCGAGCGAGCGAGCGAGCGAGCGAGCGAGCGAGCGAGCGAGCGAGCGAGCTAGCGAGACGAGCGAGCGACGAGCGAGCGGGCGAGCGAGAGAGCGAGGAGCGAGCGAGCGAGGAGCGAGCGAGCGAGCAGCGAGCGAGCGAGCGAGCGAGCGAGCGAGCGAGCGAGCGAGCGAGCGAGCGAGCGAGCGAGCGAGCGAGCGAGCGAGCGAGCGAGCGAGCGAGCGAGCGAGCGAGCGAGAGCGAGCGAGCGAGCTAGCAGCGAGCGAGCGAGCGAGCGCGAGCGGGGCGAGCGAGCGAGCCAGCGAGCGAGCGAGCGAGGCAGCGAGAGCGAGCGAGCGAGCGAGCGAGCGAGAGAGAGAGAGCGAGCGAGCGAGCGAGCGAGCGAGGAGCGAGCGAGCGAGCGAGCGAGCGAGCGAGCGAGCGAGCGAGCGAGCGAGCGAGCGAGCGAGAGCGAGCGAGCGAGGAGCGAGCGAGCGAGCGAGCGAGCGAGCGAGCGAGCGAGGACCGAGCGGGCGAGCGAGCGAGCGAGCGAGGAGCGAGCGAGCGAGCGAGCGAGCGAGCGAGCGAGCGAGCGAGCGAGCGAGCGAGCGAGCGAGAGCGAGCGAGCGAGCGAGCGAGCGAGCGAGCGAGCGAGAGCGAGCGAGCGAGCGAGCGAGCGAGCGAGCGAGCGAGCGAGCGAGCAGCTAGCGAGCGAGCGAGCGAGCGAGCGACGAGCTAGAGCGAGCGAGCGAGCGACGAGCGAGCGAGCGAGCAGCGAGCGAGGAGCGAGCGAGCGAGCGAGCGAGCGAGCGAGCGAGCGAGCGAGCGAGCAGCGAGCGAGCGATCTATCGATCTATCTATCGGATCTAGCTATCGGCTATCTATGCTATTCGATCTATCTAGCTATCTATTCTATATATCATCTATCTATCAGTGCTAGCTAGTATCTATCTACTCTATTATCTCATCTCTTATCGTATGTATCTATCTATCTATATATCTATCTATCTATCTATCTATCGTAGTCTATCTATCTATCTATATATCTATGCTTATCTATCTATCTATCTATCTCATCTATCTATCTTCTGTTCGTCTTAAGGAATTTTTATTTCATACTCCAGTATGAAGATCAAACCCACGTTTTCTTACAGCGTATATCTCTTGAGGAGTAGTTGTTGGAAATTATTGGCACTTTATTTTTTTCCGTAAAACAACACTGTACAGTTTGAAATATTGCCCATAAGGCCCTCATATTAACATTCCATATTGCCTACAAATTCCTAACAACTAAAAAAAACTTCCTTAAGCAAACATAACATATTTTCATATAACTTCACTTTAAACTCCAAATTTGATGTTAGTCTATCAATAAAAATAATAAATTGTAACAATATTGTATTGTATATGCTATAAATTTATAAATGTTGTAAGCGATCAATACATGATCGATGTAACGTGTTGAAAATGTTAACAGCAACATAAATAAACAAGTTAAGTTACTTAAGAAAAATAAGGAAAATATAAAAAAGAAAAAAGAAGAAAATCTTAAAAAAACACAATTTAAACTGAAGTTGAAGTCAAATTTATTCCAAACACCCCCACAGCTATAGCAACTGATGACGATGATTGCTAGGTTTTTAATGAAATTTGATTGAAATGATTTATAAAAAAATGTTTAACATAGAAATTATTAATTATAAATTGTAGGTTTTAAAAATAATGTTATCTGCATTTATAAAAAAAAGAGCTGTTGTGGCAAAAGAAATAAAACAAATGTAATACTTTCTGCTTTATTTGTAACAAATATTTTTGTTCTTATCTTTTTTAAATAAATATTTATATATAAATTTATTTTTATTTTTTTGCAAGCAATTTGTTTATTATTATCAGCATAGAAAATTGCAATTATTTGCGGTTTTATTTTTGCAAATGCAAACATTGTTATATTGCAGCAGTCAGAGTTTTTACCCCCATACAGTTTACTGCATATTTATTTTTTTTTCAAGTTTTTTTTTAATTTTCTTTTAAACAATATGGATGATTTAAGTGTAAAACCGCAAGAATAACTCAATTATATGTATATTATAATAACGCCATGGCAATTGCTTTAAGTACTTATGTATATATTTTTTAAATTTTTTTGTAACTTGTAGCTACTTTTCTTTATCAGTTAAATGAAATCAAGCAATAGCAATATTGCAAATACTATAAAGAAAAAGAAAAAAATTAATAAATAACAAAATGCCATAAACTTAAACTTTACTGCAGAAATATGTATTTTATGGCATATATTTACATAAACTCAAATAACTAAATAAGACTGTGAGGGCATACTACTATACTGACTATAACAGACATTTGCAAGTGTTGCACATATAGTATTTACTATACGTATACAGTATTTGCTCATATATCAAACGCCTACTTCCTTGCTTACTTACTTTACTTACTTATATATAGACAGTTGTCTTGTAAAATATATTTTTTTTTGCATTTTTTTTTTTTAGTTTACTATATATGACACCTATTGTTAAAAGTTAAAAACAGCTCTATGAATTTCTAGCTAAAAATTTTATCTTTAGCTAAAATAAAAAAAAAAATAATTTTAAAATTATTTGTTCCTACAATTGTCTTAAATTGTAAGGGTATTCACATTAAAAACTAGCAAAAACTAGATTAAACAATTTGTCTTTAAAAATTTGTCATTATTTCCATTTTTTTTATACAACCATAACAATACTATCAATTAAATTATCATGTGGTTATGTACAAAAATAAAAAATTTAGTAGAAAACCTACTGCTTTACCACACTTAAATAGGACCTCCTCGATAACCTACTACTACCAAAAACCAAACAAATTTCAAATAATTTTAACGCCAACGACCAACCACAGAGTAGTCTATAGAAAAATCAACACCAACAAAAACAAAACACAAACATACAATATGTTGCCAATAAATAACAACCTTATAGAAAATTTTTTTGCTACTACCAAACTGCTACAACAAATGCTATAACTATGCCAAAAAGTCAATAAACGCCATGAGCGTTTAAAGCAGCAGCCAAACAACAAAAACAATACCAACACTTAAACGTACAATAACATAAAGTATGCCAATAAAATATTTTTATTATTAATAATTATTAAGAAATTTTGTTGTAAATGAAATTGTTAATAGAATATAAAGAAAAATTTTGTAAAAAATATAAAGTCTACTTTAAGGCTTGGCTGATATTAAGAGAGCATGTAGCAAGCCTTGACTTTGGATCTTAAAATATAAACGATTTGTAAATATTAAACTTCTTAAAACTAAAGCTATCTCCATATCAAGGGGATTTTGTTTAAAATATATGTAGCCTACTTTGGGGGTTTGCAGAGAAAACAGAAAGTCCGCTTTGTCTTTAGAAAGAGAATGATTAAAATAAACTCTCAAAGATTAAATATTTGTTAAGAAGTTGAAAATAGTTATCTCAACAACAATATTTGTGAAATGAAAAAAGCTAAAAAAAACTTCTTGGTAACTGAATATAAAGAAACATTTTTTAAAAAATATAAAGCCTACTTTAAGGCTTGACTCATATAAAGAGAGCAAATCTTGACTTTGGATCTCAAACTTTACACTTCTTAAAACTTAAAGTTTTGATAATAATATGACTATAAAATGAGAACTACAGCTATATCTACATTAAGGGCGATTTTGTTCAAAATAAATGTAGCCTGCTTTTAGGGTTTGCTTTGTCTTTAAAATGAGAATGATAAAAAAGAATCAAATTTTATCGCAAAGATCAAATATTGGTTAAGGATTTGAAAATAGTTATCTTAGCATTTATGACAATTTTTATTTCTGAAATGTGTAGCCTACTTTAAGGCTTGGAAGAGAGGAATAAAGGCCGCAAAAAGGATAAAAGATTTATAGGGAGTGGCATTATCTCAGATATTATATCAACTAGGAACAGTGTTTTGAAGATTGTAAGGGGCGGAGAAAGCTCTTTTCATTGATCACTAGATAAAGTTTTTCTTTGTAATCTTTCTATATAAGGAAGCGCAAAACAAGCCCGATAGCGGCCTAGATGTATTTCTTCTGATCTGATACTCCTTCCAAACAGAAATCAAGCACCGCATTAAAGCCCCTTGGACTTCAGATGGTTTATAGAAAGCTTTTCTGGATCTTCTCTATATATTCAAGATATCTGATCATAGGATCTATCATTTTGCTTATTGAAAGACTTCTTTTCTCATGCGCAATCTAAATACTCTCCTAATATTGTAGTCAGCATATTGACGGATTTTGCTTGTATTTCGGATTCAATTTCACCATTATCTGATTGTCCGAATTCCCAAACCAATGATTAATGATCATTATATTCGACAATTTTTGGTGCTTTCGAAGTGGATTTCTTCGTATTCCGGTTTTCACAACTTTAACAGCTATTGGAGTTTGCAAAGTTTCCGGACAAAAGCTTTTAGAACATTTACATTGCGGTTTTGAATACCTCCCCATTTGAAAGTTGTAAGTAATCAGATATAAAAACTTTTAACTTAACTTCTAAATCATAAACTTTTGACTCAATTTGATTTAAGCACATAAATTAAGCTTTTTTATTATCGTTCAACGAACGAAGGACCAATTTATTTACTATCTGATTAAGCAATTACTTCTTATAAAACAACAACGTTATCAGTTCATTTGCTAAAAAGCTTACGAAATGCTTTTTCAAGTTCTATTAAATTAAATTTTTCTACCTCTGCTATAAAAATATCATTTAGCTGTATAAAAGATAAGGAAATGGTGTAATTATTGTATATATAATATATTTTTTAGTTGATTAAATGACATTATTGTTGATTATTTTTCTATTTTATTTAAGTATTTTTTACAATTTTTTTCTCTGTTCAGTTTCGTGTAGAGTGTGTTGTTTTTGTTCACAAATTATTGTCATAGGTTAGTGAACTACAATGAGCACGAGTTGTGTGTAGTGTTTGGTTGGGCTGTCTGTCTGTCGGTCTTTATGTCTCACACCACCAACACCAAATTGAACTGAATAGCAGCAGCAGAAAAAGCAACAGCTACTAACAGCACCAATACCACAACTACCAACTACTAATCAAACAACCAATAAATAGTCATTGCTGCGGCAATGACTATTTAACAACATCACCGCAATTTTTAACTTTATCAACTAATGAAAGCAAAAGTATATAATTTTATTTTTATTTTTTTCAAATGTATTTTTTGTTGTTGTTGCTGTTTTAGTATTTATTTGTTAGTTTTGTTGTTATTGTTATTAGTTAAATTAAATTTGTCAGAACTATTAACAGACAACAACTATATAGTACATACATGCTATAGCACAGACAAATATTTACTAAAAGTGCTTTAAAAGAATGAATTGTTGAATATACTTTTATATGTTATTTATTACCAATGAAATTATTGTTCAATTGTTATATATTTCAAGTCTTTTACTGTCATCTTGGATTATTTGTTTACGGCCTGTTGCTAACTGTCACCAACTAACTACAACACTCTACTTGGGCAACACCACTTGAGGTAATAGTATTTAATTTTTTTTTTATTCTATATTTGTATGTACAATTGCAATTGGCACCATGATGATTATAAAATTTATATATTGCCGCCACCAACTGCCGTCAATCGCCATACAACAGCCAGTCTGTCAGTTTGTCCGTCTGTCCGTCAGCTCAAATCAATTGAACAAACAACTGCAACAACTAAATGTTGTTGATTGTCTGCATACTCGTTCAACAACATTCATTCATTGATATGACAATATTGTTTATTGTAAATTGATGAAACATACAAAACCAAGTATTTATAATTGCAATTAAGTTGAACAAACAATTAACAATTTCATTTTTTTTGTTAACTAAACAAAAAGTGGGTAAAATCTTATAGATTTTTTTTTCGAAATAAAATTTAAGTTTAAAGTGTTTAGTAGTTGAAAGTTTGTTAGATAGTAGATAAACTGTTTTTTTATATATAAAATTTAATAATATTGTTTATTTAAGCAATATGTCAATATTAAATATATAATTAAATATAGTAATTAATTATGTTTTAAAGTATGTTTGATAATCGTTAAGAGTTACTTGATATGAGATTATTAAAAATTTCAGAATGATCAAAATCTGCCACGATCATTGCCTGACACAATGCCTGCTTAATCCAAAATTTGTCCACAGCTCGGATAAACTTAACTTATCAGTACAAAGATGAAGATTCAGAGTTACCAGAGAACGCCAAGTAGATTCCTTAAGGATTCAACCAAATTTTTAAATTTGATGGTCTGATAGACTAGACTATAGACTAGACTAGACTATACACTAGACTAGACTATAGACTATACACTAGACTAGACTATAGACTAGACTATAGAGTAGACTATAGACTAGACTATAAACTAGACTATAGACTAGACTATAGACTAGACTATAGACTAGACTATAGATTAGACTATAGACTAGACTATAGACTAGACTATAGACTAGACTATAGACTAGACTATAGAGTAGACTATAGACTAGACTATAGACTAGACTATAGACTAGACTATAGACTAGACTATAGACTAGACTATAGACTAGACTATAGACTAGACTATAGACTAGACTATAGACTAGACTATAGACTAGACTATAGACTAGACTATAGACTAGACTATAGACTAGACTATAGACTAGACTATAGACTAGACTATAGACTAGACTATAGACTAGACTATAGACTAGACTATAGACTAGACTATAGACTAGACTATAGACTAGACTATAAACTGGACTATAGACTAGACTATAGACTAGACTATAGACTAGACTATAAACTAGATTATAGACTAGATTATAGACTAGACAATAGACTACACTATAGTCTATACTTCAGATTGCTCTATTGACTACTATGTGGACTATTTATCAATATAGTCTATAGACTAGACTATAGACTGAACTATAGACTAGAAAATAGACTAGACTATAGACAAGACTATAAACTTGACTAAAGACTAGACTATAGACAAGACTATACACTAGACAATATACTAGATTATAGACTACATTATAGACTAGACTATAGTCTAGACTATAGATTGCTCTATTGACTACTATGTGGACTATTTATCAAAAGTTTATGAGAAAAAGTACCAAAAATTTTATGGGGGTTTCGCGGTATTTAACGATATCAAGAAGTACTGAAAAAAGTACTAAAGTCCTTAATTTTCCATGCCTGCGACATTTACTTATAGTTATAACAAAAGAAAACTGAGCAAGCAATCCTAAACTTAAAATGTGACCGAATCTTAACAGTATAATGAACGAATATTTTCTACAACTTAGATATTACACCTAATGACTATTCATTACTATGTAATGATGACTATTTACTACCAGTTAATACGTGAGATAATGAATTAATTCATATTTATATAATTTCAAAATAATCTAACACCTCTAGTAGGCAAAAAACTAAACATGTGTCATATCCGTTGCGTGCTTGGAAAAAATTCTTTATGACAAATTTTTCAAATACAAATTTTCCATGATTTAAAAAACATTTTTTAACAAAAATATGGAAAACCACAAAGCTATAAAAAAAATCTCATATATCTACACATATTTATGAGTGTTTTTCCCAGTTTTGCTAAGAGAAAAAAAATACAAAAATTCAAAAACCAAATACAGCTAGTAATAAAAAAATAGCGTACGCGAAAATGAATAAGTACGTACGTATATATTTGTAGCTCCTCTAAAGTTTTCATGATTATTTTTATATTGTTTCGTACTACTGCTAATAATACAAGTATAAATAGTAATATAAATATGTATATGAATGTAAATGTTCACAGATGTAAATAGTATATGTATGTATATGATTATACAAGTACGACTATATATTTATTTAATTTTTTTTCTTTTTATATTTTATATTGCTTAGGGTTAGCGACCGCAAAACTATCTGACATTAGATTGCGATGGCGGCCAAACGACAACAGCCGATGCAACTGCACTGCAACTGTGTGTGCAACAAGGCAGTGCTATAGCTAAGTTGTTTTAACGCAAAAATATATATATAAATATATATTGCAACCAAAATCTAACAACTAAGGCAAAGCAAAAAATACAAAAAAAAAAAAGACATTGGCGACAATATTCAACAATGACGTTAGTTTGTCTTATAAAGCCACCACAAACGTTGACGACGACATTGTCGTGTACAACAGACGACGACAACTGTCTACATTTATGTATGCTAGTGTGTAGAGATAGAGCGAGCGAAAAAAAATAAACTTTTAGCTGCTCAAATACGAGAAACGCCATGCAACACAAATTATCATGCAATTCAGTCAACTGCATTTTATTTGTATGAAGAAAAAATAAAAAAAAACTATAAAATTATTTATTTTTTTTTTTTCCAACTGCAACAACATTGTATGCCGATATATATGTGTCCATGTGTTTGTTGCATTATTATTATTCTTTGGTAATATTTGTATTTTATTTTTATAATAAATATTTTGTAGACATTTTTTTTCTTCTATTTTCTTCTTTATAAATATTAGATGTTTGTGTAGGTTTTATGAACACCATTTCCTAAAGTAAATGTTAAAAAAGTGTTGGAAAATTTTAAGCTTTTACATGATCTATGGACTAGTCTATTGACGATTATATGGACCAGTTTATTGACGATCCTATGAACTAGTCTTTTGACGATCCTATGGACTAGTTTATTAAGATCCTATGGATTAGTCTATTACGATCCTATAGACTAGTCTATTGACTATGGACTAGTCTATGTTATAGTCAATTGACTAGACTCTTGAGTAGACAATTGATCTATTGACTCTTTTATGGACAAGTCTATGTGTTAGTCTATTGACAAGTTTATGGACTAGTCTATTGAATAGTCGATAGTCTAGTATATGGACTTATTGACTAGTCTACTTTAAAAAATTACAATTTTCCAACTTCCACAGAATTGTGTTTACATATGAGATTTACGATCCAATGGACTAGCTTATTAACAAAGCTCTTAAATAGTATATGAACTAATCTATGGGTTACATTTTGAACTAGTCGTTGGTCTAGTCATGAGCTTTCTTGATTTCAAGAGTACACAAGTACAAAAATGAAAAGAGGGCACATTTGGCTCTTCCTAAAGATATCTGATCTAAAAGACTTTCTGATGAGAAATTCAAAGCATTGATTCTAAATTAAAGTAATATAAATCTATCAAAAACTGCTATCGGCAAAGAGTGTTTACAAGAAATCTCTCGATTTCACAAGCATGCAAGCTCTCAAAAACGAAGAGAGAACTTACTAGTCACGCCCTGCAAATAGCTGATCTAAAAGTCTTCTTTGAAACCAATTTCTAACAAATGGTGTAATTCTGTTGATGACCAAATGACCGACCACAATTTGTTTAATATTGTGATTAGTTGGCATGTAACTCGTTTTAAGAAGACATATGATTATTATTATGACTTTTAAAACTGAGAAAAAGTGCAAAAAAAAAATAAAAATAAATAAAAATAGAAACGGTCATATTAAATCAACAAATTTCGTAAAATATTGAAAATAATGTATCTTAACCAAAAAAAAACTAAATATTGCCAAAAAACCCCAACAACGATTACAAAGTGTTTGAAACCAACAACAGCAAAAAATCCAAACAGATTTGTGCCAAAAACTAAAGATTTTTCATAAATTACCTTAAGGCTTGTTTAGCTATGAATGACAGGTTAACAAACACACTAAATTTTAAAAAATACAAAAATAACTGAAAGATCTTTTGTTTAAAGATGAAGGCGGTTTTTATTAAGAAAAAAAAAACTTTGAAAATATATAAAGGCATACATGGGCTGGCTGGCAGTTAGCTGCTGCTGTTTTCTCTTACCCAACATTATTAGTATTAGCAAAATTGCAAGTGTTTTGTATTAAATAAACTATGATAAATTTGGATTTTTGCTTTTAAGTTTGTGGTTTTTCTTAGTCTTCTTTTTTTAAACAAATCATTTGATTTGTGATTTAAAAAGCCTTTGGCATATTCACACACATTTTTCTTCTGAAAAAATAAGTAATAAAAATAACGAATTTGCGTTATTTTTACTACTGTTGCTACACGCCCATATTTTTATTTTGAGAAAAATTTACTTTTTTTCACAATTTGGTCAAACTGGCCGTTTTTCTTAAACATCTTGTCTTGGCGGTTTCTCTTAAAGTAGTTATAAAATGCTTACAAATGCCTGCATTACAAAATGTGCAATCATGTGTGCAACAAGTTAAAAAATTATAAATTATTTTGTAGGTCAGAATTTTTTCGTGTTTAATCAGTGTTTTTTTGTTGTTTGTGTATTTTGAAATTTGCCAATTTTTGGAAAAACTTATAATAGAAATAATTTTTTAATTTTAGTTTTCTTAAAAAAGCTTAAAAGTCGGATGTAGCCGGTTAGATCATATGAAATGATAAGTTAAGAAAATTAAAGTTTAATCGATTATAAAGTTTTGGGCAAAACGATTTAATGTTGTTGCAACATACAGTAGTTTTCCGATTTAACGAACATTCGTTTCTACGAACATCGCATTTAGCGAACTATCAATATTTTTGCATTGAGTACCTTACATAACGAACAAAAAATATTTTTTGTACTCAGTTTAACGAACAAATATAAATAAAATAATTTAAATTAGAGTTAAATTAACAAAAATAACTAAAAATCATGTCAGAATAGCTTTGACGTTATTAGGAGGGGTATTTACTTTTCCATTGCTTTCGAATATGGATTTCGAGAGTTGATTTTTTCTAATTTAGTAAAATGAAGAATCTAGATAATCTGAGATTTTTTCATTAAAGATTTATACAAAAATATGAGATAATCAAATCTACAATCCTTAATGTCGCAAAAACTAATGTTGATCGAATTAGAAAATCGGAACAAAAAATGTTTAGAGAGGCCAAAGTATACTTTTCTAGAAGCTCGTGCTCAACCCGAATTTGGCCTCAGAATTTGAAATCATAGAAATTGGTGTTCAAAATAAAGACTTTGCCAATCGTATACCTTAACATTTCGCTTTTATTTTTCGCCAAACTAACAAGTCCCCACTGTGACCATAATTTTTTCCAATAAAAATCAATTCTAAGAAATTGTAAGAAACGATATGTTATAGAATAAACAATATAAATAGTTTTTCTTTTGGAAAAAGGATATTTACAGGAATAGCTGTGAAATAAAGGAAAAAATATTTTATACAACTTTGGGTTCAGATATTTCAAAGAATGAAAACAATGAAACTGTGAAACAATGAAACGCTTTAATAAATTTACATTAATCTATTTCCTAAGGAATTCTGAGGCCAGGTTCAGATTCATCGCAATTCCAGCCATTGGGTTTAAACTTGTTTAAGAATTATGTCGTCCGAGTGCTTTTCCAGAACGTAGATTAGTTATACGAAATAAACTGAGTTTTTTCAAATTTCTTTATTGTTTTTACATTGTGATATAAATTGCTAGTTTTTCATAAAATTCTTATAAAATATTGTCTAAAGAAATTATATTTCCTGGAACATATTTTTATAAATTAGATTTTATGTAATTTTAATTATTTATGTATTCAAAAGACACGTTCGAGTTAGAACTGCATATAACGAACTTTTCGATTTAACGAACAGGCCTGACAACATATAGGTTCGTTAAATCGAAAAACTACTGTATTTTAAGATAAACATCAAGAATATGTTAAGCAATAATATTATTGATATGTTGCTATAGCAGTATCGTTGAACTGAAGTAGAAATCAACTGGAAATGAACTAGAACTGAACTAAAACTGAATTAGAACTGAGCTAGAACTGAACTAGAACTGAACTAGAACTGAACTAGAACTGAACTAGAACTGAACTAGAACTGAACTAGAACTGAACTAGAACTGAACTAGAACTGAACTAGAACTGAACTAGAACTGAACTAGAACTGAACTAGAACTGAACTAGAACTGAACTAGAACTGAACTAGAACTGAACTAGAACTGAACTAGAACTGAACTAGAACTGAACTAGAACTGAACTAGAACTGAACTAGAACTGAACTAGAACTGAACTAGAACTGAACTAGAACTGAACTAGAACTGAACTAGAACTGAACTAGAACTGAACTAGAACTGAACTAGAACTGAACTAGAACTGAACTAGAACTGAACTAGAACTGAACTAGAACTGAACTAGAACTGAACTAGAACTGAACTAGAAATGAACTAGAACTGAACTAGAACTTAACTAGAACTGAACTAGAACCGAACTTGAACTAATAGAACTGAACTAGAACTGAACTAGAACTACTAGAACTGAACTAGAACCGAACTAGAACTGAACTAGAACTGAACTAGAACTGAACTAGAACTGAACGAACTAGAACTGAACTAGAACTGAACTAGAACTGAACTAGAACTGAACTAGAACTGAACTAGAACTGAACTAGAACTGAACTAGAACTGAACTAGAACTGAACTAGAACTGAACTAGAACTGAACTAGAACTGAACTAGAACTGAACTAGAACTGAACTAGAACTATTAATCTCCATGCTAAATGAATTAAACAATTTTGAGTTTCTCATATAAGGGATGGGAAAATGTTTGTCTCAGACAGCAGCAGTTTCAATTTAAAAAACTCATTTAATCTTTTTTAAAGTTTAATTACAACAATTTATAAGGATAAATTACAGCTTCAGTAGTGTAAATAAGTGGGAGTGTTAAAACATAATGCGGAAATTTAACTTAACGATTTGTTTTTAGTAAATTGTGTGTGATTTTTTGCATTTAACTTGCAGCTAACTAACGGAAGTTTAAATTAAAGTTTGAAATTGTTTAATTAACACTGTAAAAGTAATTAGTTTTATACAAAAAGACATGAGAATTATACAAAAATACATAAAAGAATTATGTGTACTAGACAAAAAATGCAGTTTAGGAATTTACTTTTGAAATAAAATATTCTACTGAAGTATTAGTTTCCTTAACAGCCTTTGAATACAGATAAAGTGTTAGCATTTGAATACAATTTAAATTAGCTTAAGTATTTAACGTGGGAATTTAAAAAAAGAATATAGCTAGTTTTCAATAACATATATTCTTTACATATTTTTCCGCAGAAGTCAAAAGCCATAAATAATATTCAAAAGAAACTCCAATAACGTTTAAGAAAACACAATAGCGCCATAAGGCAAGACTAGACTATATTAAAGTTCAAAACAAAAAACAGTTTATTTGTAAAAATATTTAAGAGCAAAGGCGGAAACAGTTGTAAAATACAAGAAAAACAAAAAAAAAAAATAAAACTTAAACACTCCCACTTCTTAATAACAATGAAAAATCAAACATCCATAAACTTTTAAAGAATTTGTAATGAGTGGATGTAATTTGAAAAAATGGGATTAAAATTTTGTAAGAACTCTTAAAAAAAAAAAACTTTAAAGGCGGTACTTTTCAAACAGAAAACAAATTACCTAAAAAAACATAGAGGATTTAGTAATTATCTCAAAATTAAAGTGATAATTATTACATCTTTCAAAAAAATATATGTAAATTATTTTAACAAATAGTTTAAAGAATAGATAATAAACAAGTTAATAAATATTTACCATAAATATTGTTGTTATATCAGTGCAAAACATACCTAAAAAGAGAACAAAAAATATATAATTTACTATTTATGACTTTAATCTTAGTAAAACTTAATTTAGGCTTTAATTATAGTAAAATATGTAGTAATTATTATTAACTATTAGAAATAAATAGCTTATTTATTTTATTTATAGCTTAAGGCTTTTCAACATTTTAATAAATTTTATTAAATCAGTCTACGTCACCCACTCTCAATGTGAGCGGGCCTATTAAACGACGACGATGTTTTGTAAAACACTTTAAAAGTGTTTAGAAAAACTCATAAATCAGTTTATATCGAAATAGATTATTTAAAATATTTTTATAATACATGATATTTTAATATCAGTGTAACAAAATTGTGGGTACACTGTCAAAATAATTTCAAACTTATTTCACTGAACTAGAACTGAACTAGAAATTAACTAGAACTGAACTAGCACTGAACCAGAACTGAACTAGAACTGAACTAGAACTGAACTAAAACTGAACTAAAACTGAACTAAAACTGAACTAGAACTGAACTAGAACTGAACTAGAACTGAACTAGAACTGAACTAGAACTGAACTAGAACTGAACTAGAACTGAACTAGAACTGAACTAGAACTGAACTAGAACTGAACTAGAACTGAACTAGAAATGAAATAGAACTGAACTAGAACTGAACTGAACTAGAACTGAACTAGAACTGAACCAGAACTGAACTAGAACTGAACTAGAACTGAACTAGAACTGAACTAGAACTGAACTGAACTAGAACTGAACTAGAACTGAACTAGAACTGAACTAGAACTGAACTAGAACTGAACTAGAACTGAACTAGAACTGAACTAGAACTGAACTAGAACTGAACTAGAACTGAACTAGAACTGAACTAGAACTGAACTAGAACTGAACTAGAACTGAACTAGAACTGAACTAGAACAGAACTAGAACTGAACTAGAACTGAACTAGAACTGAACTAGAACTGAACTAGAACTGAGCTAGAACTGAACTAAAACTGAACTAGAACTGAACTAGAACTGAACTAGAACTGAACTAGAACTTAACTAGAACTGAACTAGAACTGAACTAGAACTAAACTAGAACTGAACTAGAACTGAACTAGAACTGAACTAGAACTGAACTAGAACTGAACTAGAACTGAACTAGAACTGAACTAGAACTGAACTAGAACTGAACTAGAACTGAACTAGAACTGAACTAGAACTGAACTAGAACTGAACTAGAACAGAACTGAAACTAAATTGAACTTGAACTAGATCTGAACAAGAATTGAACTAGAACAAAGATATATAACTAACACTAAAGCTAATGAAGATGTATTGATAACAATTTTTCCTTAAATTGCCTCAACATTGGAACCATTTTATTTCTTTAAGTGTATTTCAACTAAAAAATGCATAAAAAATCTCCATAAAAACAGTTTCAATTCGTTATACAACGTTATAAACAATTTGTTTTAAATAGTAAAAAACCATTAACAATGTTTTAAATTTTCATTTTCTAGGTCAATAACAAACGTTGACTTGAGTTTAGAAAAAATAAAAAAATTAATTTTATATAAATAATATATACAATGCAAAACTATCTAACTAACTAAATTTATGAATAAAATACAGATATGTAGACAGTTAACAAAATAATTAAATTGCAACGAAAAACTTTAATATGGCATTAAAAATTAGTCACCTATGGTGACGGCAAGATTTCTGGGGGAAAAAATTACAAAATATTTTTTTTTTTTTCTATAAAAAAAAAATAAAAAATTGATTAGTATAACTTATGGAGATTAAGTTACTTTTGTAACTGTTATTTTTCTTTTCTACTTTTCAGCAACTATTAGTTATGGTTATGGAAATAACAATGGTGGGTTATTTGATATCTTAATTATGACTTTATCTTTATAACATTTTCAGATCAAAAAAGAACACAAAAAAGAAACGTTTCAAATATAATTGATGTTGATAGCCAATGAATTATTAGATTGGAAACTAAAAATCAATCATTATAAAGATTTTGGATAAAACAATAACGTCACAAACTGTTAAGATAACAAATATGTAATTTTAGGTTAAAGGTGGCGTATGATTAATATTAATTATGAAATAAATGAAAGAAAATGGGTAAAAATTTTGAATTTTATAAAAATTTTTAATAAATGGGAGGGACTTTAACAAATATATTAGTTTAATATTAACTAGAGTTTAAAGTAGTTTTTAAATTATTTTTAAATCCATAAATTTTCTGATACAATTAGTTTAGCTTATTGTTTTCTTTAAACTTGAACTGTTAAGTTAAATTAAGAAAAACTTTGAAATAATTCTATATGATTAATATCAGCTCTAATTAAATATCATTAACATTGAAATAATGTCATTTATATTTTTAAATAACAAAATTATTAAAACTGGGTGTTGCAAACACGTATTCTTTTGTAATGCAAACAAACAATGAACAACACACCAACCAACCAAGACTTTTAAAATTTTCTAAACTACATTATTTAAAAATGTATAACACAAAATTTTGCGTTATTTTTTTTTTTATACATTTAATAATAATTATAATCAATTCTAATCAAATATGCATTTTTGTCAGGGACATTTTTCTACATGAACGAATAGACTGTTAGACAGACAGACGGACGGACGGACGTACATAGAGACAGTCTCACTTTCAGCCACACATATTGAAACAAGTCAAGACACTTAATACTTTTTGTAATGTCTAACAGTCATGTAAAGTATTTTTTTTTATAAATTTATTTTACAAAAAGGCAGGCGGTCTAAAGTTGATTTTCGAAAACAAAACAAAACACATTTACATTTTTGAATACGAACTTAAATTGACAAATAGAATGCGACATATAGACAGTCAAACAAATATAATAAAACAAACAACAGCAACAACAACATTCATATACATACATCTCTTTTTGATTAAACAATAATTAACAACTTGTTGACATTTGACAGGTAATTAACAAATACACAGCTAGTTTTATTTTACAATGATTATGAAAAATGATGCATTGAAATAAATATAAAACAATAATAACAACAACGAACAATTGCAAAAAAAAGAGGATTGGTTAAATAAATTCAATTTAAATATTAAATTGTTTTACAAATATTTAATCTTAAATATTGCATGAGAAATTTTATTGAGAAGACAGAAAATCAGCTGGGGGTTAATGGCAATAGTAACCTATACGTTACTAAGTTGTTGCTTAACTAGAAATGAACTAGAACTAGAACTGAACTAGAACTAAACTAGAACTGAACTAGACCTGAACTAGAACTGAACTAGAACTGAACTAGAACTGAACTAGAACTGAACTACAACTAGAACTGAACTAGAACTGAACTAGAACTGAACTAGAACTGAACTAGAACTGAACTAGAACTGAACTAGAACTGAACTAGAATTGAACTAGAACTGAACTAGAACTGAACTACAACTAGAACTGAACTAGAACTGAACTAGAACTGAAGTAGAACTGAACTAGAACTGAATTAGAACTGAACTAGAACTGAACTAGAACTGAACTAGAACTGAACTAGAACTGAACTAGAACTGAACAAGAACTGAACTAGTACTGAACTAGAACTGAACTAGAACTGAACTAGAATTGAACTAGAACTGAACTAGAACTGAACTAGAACTGAACAAGAACTGAACTGGAACTGAACTAGAAATGAACAAGAACTGAACTAGAACTGAACTAGAACTGAACTAGAACTGAACTAGAGAACTGAACTAGAACTGAACTAGAACTGAACTAGAACTGAACTAGAACTGAACTAGAACTGAACTAGAACTGAACTAGAACTGAACTAGAACTGAACTAGAACTGAACTAGAACTGAACTAGAACTGAACTAGAACTGAACTAGAACTGAACTAGAACTGAACTAGAACTGAACTAGAACTGAACTAGAACTGAACTAGAAGTGAACTAGAACTGAACTAGAACTGAACTAGAACTGAACTAGAACTGAACTAGAACTGAACTAGAACTGAACTAGAACTGAACTAGAACTGAACTAGAACTGAACTAGAACTGAACTAGAACTGAACTAGAATTGGACTAGAACTGAACTAGAACTGAACTAGAACTGAACTAGAACTGAACTAGAACTAAACTAGAACTGAACTAGAACTGATCTAGAACTGAACTAGAACTGAACTAGAACTGAATTAGAACTGAACTAGAACTGAACTAGAACTGATCTAGAACTGAACTAGAACTGAACTAGAACTGAACTAGAACTGAACTAGAACTGAACTAGAACTTAACTAGAACTGAACTAGAACTGAACTAGAACTGAACTAGAACTGAACTAGAACTGAACTAGAACTGAACTAGAACTTGACTAGAACAGATAAAAGACTAAACTTACAAATATTTTTTTAGAAAATCTTTCTTTTTTTTCTAAATTTTCTTCTAAAACTATTATTTTTCTCAAAACATAAAAACTCAACCTCTTAATTAGTTATAAAAACTTTAATTATAATTGCTAAAAATTCTCTAATTTAAATAATTTAATTAATTAAAAAAAAAAAAAGAAAAATTGCCTATGAATCTACAAAAAAGAGCACTAATTTGTACAACAAGTACGAATATAGAAATTGTTTTTCTAATCACATGTTGTGCTTGTTGACTTGTTTATTTCATTTTTTTCTGCTTCTAAGCACTCGATACAATGCAACGAATACACAATATTGTTTTTATGTAAAAAAAATTTCTACTTCTAGGCAAATATGTTTTAAATGCCTTGTAGGCGGTCATTAAACTTAATTTGTGCTTTTTTGTTTAGAAAAGATATTTTTCAACATGAACACAAACAAAAAATTGCAAAAAATAGAAAAAACTAGCAACAGCTGACAGTTAGAGAGGCATAGAAGAGTGCAGAAATGTTTATAAAATAGACGAAAGTCAAACAACAAACAAATTATTCAATAGAAATTGTAAAAAAATACATTGAATAGAAAAAAATTGTGTACACAATAGTAATGCAAATAGAAACAAACACAGTTTTATAAGTGCAACTATATATTTACTATGTAACTTGTATACATATAGACAGACCGACAGACAGACATGCTCAAAAGATGATACAATATATTGTTGTTTGTTTGAATTGAATAGAAATGTAGTCATCAAAACATCGACATCATCATCATCATTCAAACAACAATAATTACAAAAAAATACACAATTTTTTTTTTTTACACAAGTACTAATGAACGTAATGACAAAAGATGGAAAATAGTTATAAAAAATAACAACAACTACTATAATAATTAGAAATTATAGTAATAGCAAACAAATGCAGTACTTTTAATACAAGTTTTAATTGAAAAAAGTTAGTTTTGAAAAAAAAAAAATATATACTGAAAATTTTGCAGTGATTAGAAAATGAAGGTGTTTTTTACTGTTAATTAAAATAAGATATTTTAGAATAAAATCTTAAATCTTTTTATGAAAATTTTTCAAACTTTTCCTTTTATAGGAAATTTTTGAATTTTTTTTTTTGTAAAAATTTGCAAAATTTTCTCTTCTTAGAAGAAAATTTTCTAGATTTTCTCTAAAATTGTAAAAAAAATTTCAAAATTTTCTCTTTTTAGAAAAAAATTTTAAAATTTTTCGCTTTTTATAGAAAAATGTCTCTTCTAATAGAAAATTTTCGACATTTTTCTCTATTTTTAGAAAATTTTGGACAATTTTCTCTTTTTTTAGAAAATGTTTCAATATTTTCTCTTTTTATAGAAAATTTTTTAAAATTTTCTCTTTTTATAGAAAAATTTCTCTTCTTATAGAAAATTTACGATATTTTTCTCTATTTTTAGAAAATTTTGGACAATTTTCTCTTTTTTTTAGAAAATTTTCCAATATTTTCTCTTTTTATAGAAAAATTTGTCTCTTTTTATACAAAATGTTTCTCTTTTCATTGAAAATGTTTCCAAAATTTTTCTCTATTTATAGAAAATTTTTCTCTATTTATAGAACATTTTTCAAAATTTTCTCTTTTTATAGAAAATTTTTCCAAAAATTTCTTTATTTATAGAAATTTTTCCAAAATGTTCTCTTTTTATAGAAGTTTTATTCAAAATTTTCTCTTTATATAGATATGTTTTCCAAAATTTTATCTTTTTACAGAACATTTTTCAAAATTTTCTCTTTTTTATAGAAAATTTTTCAAAATTGTCTCTTTTTATAGAAAATTTTTAAAAATTGTCTCTATTTTATAGAAATTTTTCAAAATTTTCTTTTATATAGAAAATTCTTCAAAATATTTAAAAATTTTCTCTTTTTTATAGAAATTTTTTCAAAATTTTCTCTTTTTTATAGAAAATTTTTCAAAATTTTCTCTTTTTTTACAGAAAATTCTTCAAAATTTTCCCTTCTTATAGAAAATTTTTCAAAATTTTCTCTTTCATAACATTTTCTCCTTTCATATAAAATTTTCAAAATTCTCTCTTTTATATAAAATTTTCAAAATTCTCTCTTTTTATATAAAATTTTCAAAATTCTCCCTTTTTATATAAAATTTTCAAAATTCTCCTCTTTTTATATAAAATTTCTCCCTTATTTTATAAAAAATTTTCAAAGTTCTCTCTTTTTATAGAAAATTTTCCATATTTTGTCTTTTTATAGAAAATTTTCTCTTTTTATAAAACATTTTCAAAATTTTCTCTTTTTATAAAAAAATTCAAAATTTTCTCTTTTCATAAAAAAATTTACAAAATGTTCGTAATATTCCTTTATAAAAAATTTTGTAAAATTTATTTCAACAAAGAATACATTCCTTCAAACTTCCTAACCCCCTGGTTGGTTGTACATTATGAAAATGTTTAAATAACCGACCTATCATACACAAGTTTCTATTGACCAACGAAAATTAGAAAAAACAAAGAAAAAAAAAATAGAAATAGAAAAAAAAAAAAAAAACTATAAAATAAAAACAACAACGGATGACTACAACAAACTATAGACAACAACAGCATTTACATTAGCAATAGTTTAGTTGTTGTATTTTTGTTTTTTCTTTATTTTTTGCTGTGGTTTTGCTCACTCACAGCAAAACGCTCAGCTCAGCAGACGACGTGTAAGAACACCAACACACATTGTTGGCGACAACGTAATTTCGCGTTGTAACATTTTGCTTCATGTTGTGGCTGTCATAGTTGATGTTGTTGCTATTGTTGTTGCTGCTGATAGTTTTCTGCTTGTTTGTGTTGCACATTTTATATATTTTTTGTTCAACAACAATTTAGTTCAATGAACTCGCGTGTTAAACAAATCGAAATGAAATACAACAACAATAAAAATAAACATGAAGGAAAAAATCGCTTAAAAAAACTAATAACAGCAACAACAACAACGACTATGTATTACTATTGAAACTCATTCATATCCATTTACTCGGTCTTGGCCGTTCATTAACTATTGCTGTTTTTTTTTACTACTGTGATGTGTTGCTTTCATACATATAGTACAAGCAACGTTTATTTATCCAAAGGCTCAGTATTGTAGTTGGAGGAGGCATGTTGAGTTAGTCCACATATTTGGAAACAAAAAACATTTTCTCAAACAGTTGATTTGAGATTTTAATTTCAAATTAACATCAATTGGAAGATGTAATCTTATCAGAATTTGCTATTTGATAGCAGAAGAAAAGTGAGTTGGTTTACGTGGTAGTTCACTACACGCGAACTGTCAAGTAGAATCAAAGAGACTCCGTTTTGACAAAATTGTTTCTTAAAGTGTTAAATTTATTCGTTTTTTCTTCCATATTTTATTATTTAACAATGTTATTGCTAATGTATTTAAGGCAAATTATTGCAGACAGTAGGTAGCAAAAGCAACATTTCATTACAATATTCATGCTGTTTCAACTTAAATTGTAGCAAAACAACAAGTGTGGAATACATATCGTCATCATAATGCAAGAAAACGTTTAGCACAATATAAAAAAAAAAATCCAAAAAAAAACTATCTTAATTAGCAGACAGTTGGTCAAAAACACACAACAGAAAAAAACTGCTATGACCAAATACCCATACATACATACACATGTACATTTAAAAATCAAGTTGTATGAAATGTGTTTTTTTTTCTTTCGGTTACAAGATTCTCATCTTAAAGTGATTAATTTGTGTCGTTTGTCACTTCAAATCAAGATGATTATAACCCATTCATTCATTCATCCTACTACTGATATGACGTTGAGAGGAGGGTAATTTGGTTGAGTGTGTTTGTATGTACATACGTATGTATATGTGTTGCAACTTTAATATAAAGCTAATAACAGTCATTATTATTATGTTTTTTTTAGTAATAATAATGTTATTTTGTCTGTTTATCTAACTACTTTGTTTGGTTTGTTTGTCATTTATGTCTGTTGGATGGGATTGTTTTTTGTTCAAGGAAAGCGTGGTTGGATGTTGTAATAATGATCATCACAACTTACATCATAATTTTTCGTTGATTTGTAATTTTAAAGATCTTTAAGTTTTCCTTTTTTTCGTTCTTATAGAAAGTTTTCGAAATTTTCTGTGTTTATAGAGAGAGTTTTCGAAATTTGGAAAATTTATTCTAAAGGAAAATTTTCAAAATTTTCTTTCAAGAAGAATGTTTTAAATTTTCTCTTTAGCGACATGTTTGAAATTTTATTATAGAAAA
Organism: Lucilia sericata; assembly: GCF_015586225.1. Lineage (NCBI taxonomy): Eukaryota > Metazoa > Arthropoda > Insecta > Diptera > Calliphoridae > Lucilia > Lucilia sericata. The sequence goes on along the minus strand of NW_023994529.1, from coordinate 22,447 downwards.
ATTATGAAATTTTATTATAGAAAAATTATGAAATTTTATTATAGAAAAATTATGAAATTTTATTATAGAAAAATTATGAAATTTTTCTTTGAAGAAAAATTATTGAAATTTTCTTTAAAACAAAATGTTTTCTCTATAGCAAAATATTAAAAATTTTCTCTATAGAAAAATTTTCGAAATTTTCTCGGTAGAATAATTTCTGAAATTTTCTCAATAGAAGAATCATCGAAATTTTCTCTACAAAAATTTTTTTAAAACTTTCTCTTAAAAAAACTTTCGAAATTTTCTCTCTAGAATTATAACTTTCTCTTTGGAAAAATCTTCGAAATTTTTCTTCAGAAAATTTTCGAAACTTTCTTTTTAGACAAATTTTGTTTAGAAAATGTTCAATATTTCTATTTCGAAAAATGGTCGAAATTTTCTCTATGAAATAATCTTAATAAATTTTTCTTTAAACAAAAAAATTAAAATTTTAAGATTTTTTTTATAGAAAATTGTTAAAAATTTTCTCTTTTTATAAAAATTTTTCAAAAGTTTCTCTTTTTGTAGAAAATTTTTCAAAAGTTTCTCTTTTTGTAGAAAATTTTTAAAATGTTTCTCTTTTTATAGAAAATTTTTCAAATGATTCTCTTTTTATAGAAAATTTTTTCAAAGTTTTCTGTTTTTATAGAAAATTTTTCAAAATTTTCTCTTTTTTATAGAAAATTTTCCAAAATTTTCTCTTTTTTATAGAAAATTTTTCAAAATTTTCTCTTTTTTATAGAAAATTTTTCAAAATTTTCTCTTTTTTATAGAAAATTTTTCAAAATTTTCTCTTTTTTTATAGAAAATTTTTCAAAATGTTCTCTTTTTTATAGAAAATTTTTCAAAATTTTCTCTTTTTTATAGAAAATTTTTCAAAATTTTCTCTTTTTATAGAAAATTTTTCAAAATTTTCTCTTTTTTATAGAAAATTTTTCAAAATTTTATCTTTTTTATGGAAAATTTTTCAAAATTGTCTCTTTTTAAAGAAAAATTTTCAAAAGTCTAAATTTTCTCTTTTTATAGAAAATTTTTCAAAAGTTTTCGAAATTTTCGATATTTGCTCAATAGACATTTTTTTTAATATTTTATCAATAGAAATTATTTCGACATTTTCTGATTAGAAAATTTTTCGAAATTTCTTCAATAGAAAATTTTTCAAAATTTTCTCAAGAGAACATTTTTTGATATTTTCTCAATAGAAAATTTTTCGATATTTTCTCAATGGAAATTCTTTCGATATTTTCTCAATGGAAAATTTTTCGATATTTCCTCAATAGAAAATTTTTCAAAATTTTCTTAAATGGAACTAGGAAAATAGGAAAACTTTAAAAAAAGCAGTTTTTTCCTAAAATTTCTTTAATATTTCACTATCAAACCGCAGACTTTTATTGAACTCCAAGTCAAACTACTTCCTTTCAAAACAATATTTCCACCAAACAAATAATTGGGGCATAAAATTGTTGCATTAAAACAAAAAATCTTAAGAAAACATAGCCTGGAATTCTAAGTTGTTTATGGTTTTTTGCTATAAATACAATAAAATTTAACCTAAAAATCCTCCACACAAAAACAATTAAATATTTTTAAAAAATAACCAATTCAATCAATCACTTATCATGTGCTTAAAACAATTATAATTCAAATACTTTTTCTAAACAAAAAATAATAAAAAAAAATTTAAAAAAAAATTATGCATTTAAACAAAACCAAAATTATTTATAATTTATGCGCAACGTAACGCATTTCATACGCAAGTATTACGCGTGCCTTTTTTTCGTTGCTAATAATATACATGTGGTTTTGTTAAAACGAACGTATAAAAAGCGAGTAAATTGATAATTTGCACTGCTTAAAGTTCATCGCTCTAATTCAATGCTAAATGAACGACTGACAACGACGACGACGAAGACTACGCTGTAACGTAAGGCAATACAACCAACTAGGTTTTTCATAGACAATGTAATGAATGCAGTTGCAATAGCTGCTTCCACACTCAGTGGTTGATTGCTGCTGCGTTAGTAGCTACTGCTGTTGCCTTATGATGTCTACTTTTCATGTTTTTTTGTTTGCTTTCTGAAAAACATTCAATAACGAGCAACTTTTCGATGTTCGTACTATGAAAAACTTCTCGGTCACTGCAATTTGTATTAGATTACAATGCACATTTTATGTTTTTTTTTTTGCATTTTTTTCCTTTCTTTAACGACAACGACTTGTTTTTGTCAGTATGACTTTTCGTCAGTGTGTGAGCAGTAGAAATAACCACAAAATGCAAAATAAGTGGTGACTGACAGTTTGCTTTTTTGTTGTTACTTCAAAGATTATTTATGCGTTAATTATAAGCATTGTTTTTTTGCTTTTATGCAAAAAATTATATAATTTTTTTCTATTTTATTTTGTAATTTATAAATTAGTTTTAAAGTACTTTGTTGCAGTTGTATTTTTGTAATAAATTAAACTATTTTTTTTTTTGTTTTTTTGTTTAGAAATTGTTAGGGAATTTTGTTTAGCCCCAAATGCCTTGCAAATTTTTCTTTTTTAAAGTGCAAAAGCGTGAGCTATTTAAATTAGTTTATTATTTAGTTTTCTTTTTAAATTTTATTGCTTTTTTTTCTAAGAAATTTAATGAGAATTTTTTTAAGATAATTTTTTCTTATCTTTACAAATTAGTTAAAACTATTTGAGGAATGTTTAAGGAAAATATATATATTTTTTTAAATTTTGAATATATTTTTTTTAATTTATGTAAAAGACTGTGCACGGAAAATGGCTGATAATACAAATAATCTGTTATCAAAAGTATGCAATTCTGCAAGAATTTCCCAAATCTTCACAAACATCGTTCTTAATATAAACTATCCTATTAAGAGTTTTATCGTCTCGACCATTTTATATATCTGGATTATAGTTTTTAGTCTACTCTATAGTTAGTCTATAATCTAATCTAAAGTCTGGATTATAGTTTATAGTCTACTCTATAGTTTGGATTACGGTTTAGTGCATAGTCTGGATTATAGTCTAGTCTATAATCTAATCTAGAGTCTGAACTGATTATATATCAGTCTATAGTCTCTACAAAAGATCAGTCAAAGCTATAGACTTTATAATTTTGACTATAGATCACCTATAGTCTATACATCAGTCCATAGCCTTGACTATAGCTCAGACTATTGTCTTTACTATAGATCAGTCTACAGTTTTGGCTACACATCTGTCTAAACAATGACACTAAATTAGTCTATAGTCTTGACTATATATAGTCTTTACTATAGATCAGTCTATAGTCTTGACTATAGATCAGTCTGTAGTCCTGACTATAGATCAGTCTGTAGTCTTGACTATAGATCAGTCTGTAGTCTTGACTATAGATCAGTCTGTAGTCTTGACTGCAGATCAGGCTATAGTCTTGACTATAGATTAGTCTATAGTCTTGACTATAGATCAGTCTATAGTCTTGACCATAGATCAGTCTATAGTCTTGACTATAGATCGGTCTATAGTCTTGACTATAGATCGGACTATAGTCTTGACTATATATCAGACTATAGTATGGACTATATATAAGATTATAGTCTTGAGCATAGATCAGTCTATAGTCTTGACTATAGATCAGTCTATAGTCTTGACTATAGATCAGACTACAGTCTTGGCTATAGATCAGATTATAGTCTTGAACATAGATCAGTCTATAGTCTTGACTATAGATCAGACTACAGTCTTGACTATAGATCAGATTATAGTCTTGAGCATAGATCAGATTATAGTCTTGAGCATAGATCAGTCTATAGTCTTGACTATAGATCAGACTATAGTCTTGACTATAGATCAGATTATTGTCTTGAGCATAGATCAGTCTATAGTCTTGAGCATAGATCAGTCTATAGTCTTGACTATAGATCAGTCTATAGTCTCGACTATAGATCAGTCTATAGTCTTGACTATAGATCAGTCTATAGTCTTGACTATAGATCAGTCTATAGTCTTGACTATAGGTTAGTCTATATTATTGACTATAAATCAAACTATAGTCTTGACCATAGTCTGGACTATAAAATTTTAATCATAGTTTGGATTATAATCTTGTTAATAGTCTATAGCCTGAAACATAGTTTAAGGTCTGAACTATAGTATATCCTATAGTCTGGATTATAGTCTTCTCCATAGTATGGACTAATAAAGTTTAGTCTATAATCTGGACTATAACGTAATATATAGTTTGAACTACAGTTTAGTTCATATATGAACTAAAGACCAGTCTGAATTATAGCTTTGTCTATAGTCTGGACTTTAATGTAGCTTATAGACAGAACTTTAGTCAAGTCTTTAGTCTGGACTATAGTCTAGATTATATTTACATATTATTGTATTGTCTATAGTTGTTCTACAGCTACTAGTCTGAACTATAGCGTAGTAAATAGTCTGGGACTATACTCTCGGAATTAGTCTGCACTACACTCTAGTTCAATGTCTGGACTATAGTCTAGTCTTTAGTCTACTCTATAGTTTGGAGTGTAAATTATGATCTTAACTATTGCCCGCACAATGGACTAGTTAGTCTATAGTCGAAACTATAGTCTACATTTCAGTTTGCAATTTATTCATTTTTCTGTTTAAGTTTCTTTACACTTTAACTTTCCAGCAATAAAATTATTAACTAATTTCTTTAATATTCAATTTTAATTGGACAGTTTTTTTTAATTGCCAATATTTGCATTAAACTATTATAGTGACCAGTAGCCATATATATTTGTTTCGAAGATCAACTAAAAGATAATTATTGGTACCACTATAACAGGCTAAAAAAAAAAAAAAGAAAAATTATTGCCACAAATTGTTGAATGTGTGGATTTTCAAGGAGTGTTAAATCTGTTAAATATTATCTTAAATCTTCAAAAACAAAAAACTAAATTTATGAGAGAAAGAAAATAAATGCATTTAATTACTATTAAATTGACTGTTCAAAGTACAGTGAGTGGTGACAGTCGTCGTTCATATGCTGCCATAAATGATGATTGTTGATGGCGATAATTATTTTATAAAAGTGATGGCATTTTAGTTTCTTTTTTTTAACAATTTTATGGTTTGTAATCCAGAGAAACATTTAGTTAAATGAGTGGAAAATATTTAGTTGTTAACACTTAACTGTCTTTTCTCTACAAAATTTTCTATGACATTTGTTTTTAAATGTCATAAGATAGCCAATAAAATAACATCATGAGTTAAAGTTTGAAATTGTTTAGAAATATTTCCTTATTATTAGAAAAAATGCATAAATTTAAATTATTACGCCGTTAAATTTGTTTTTCTTAACTATAGTCTTTACATTTGTTTTTGTATAACATTTCATTTAATATTTTGCAATTTTGCAAAATAAAAAAATAAACATAACTAACCAAGGTTAACAAAAATATTGTTAAGTTCGTTGAAATGTTTATTTTTTTTTAGTTATTGTCTGAGTTGCTGCTGCTGCTGTTGGTGTTGGATTTATGATGTATGAAAAATTCATTATAATTTTTTTACGATTTTCTGCTGTTTTTCTCGCCATTTTTAATTAGAATTAGTAACATGAATTCTATTTAGAATTTAACACAAAATTCTACAAAAAGTCACGCACTAAAAGCATAAAAATGTAAGAAAAAATATTATTATTATTGTTGTTTAACAAAAACATATAAAAAATATAAACAAAAATAGAAAAAAAATATTAAAATTAAGTATAAAGTAGTAATTATTTTGTTTAAAATTTATGGCATTTTAAAATCAATCATAAAATTCAATACACTGTATGTTAATGTTTGGTGCAGGGGGAGGGAAAAGGAAATTCTAGAATGAAAAATATTTGTTTACAACGTAGTTGCTAATTTATGTATATTCGAGAGTATTGTAATTGTATGTTGCATTTAATTGTTTTTTGGTGGGCCCCATTTTATTTAAATTGTATTTTTTTAAGTCTACAACGCAATTGTGGAAAATATTATTAAAAATTAGTTTTTTTACTGCTTTATTTTTTTATTATTAGTTTTGTGGTTAAATTAATAATAATTAATAATACTAAGCTATTAAATTTGAAAATAAATTATAAATCCTTGTTTTAAAAGCCAAATTAATATGGAGATATAAAGAAAATAAGTTATGGGAAAAACTGATCGTAAAAAGTATTAAAACATTATAGTTTAAAGTTGTCTTAGGTTAATTAAGTTGCTCTTTAAACTTTCACTCCCTCTTACACTCTCTGGTTTAGCAAAAGAGAGAGTTAGAGTCATAGATAAAGGTAAACAACAACCTAGCAATGAGTAAGAGAAATTCTAAAGCAGTTGCTGAAGAATAAAATTTATAAATAAAGAACGTCTAAACAAATTTTAACTACTTTTAAACTGTGAGAGAGTTAGAATCGTATTTAAAGGTAAACAACAACTAAGCAATGAGTAAGAGAAATACTAAGGCAGTTGCTCAAGGATAAAATTTATACTAAATAAAGTACCACTAAGCAAATATTATGTACTTGATAATAAACTGTAAAAAGTATACACATATATAATTGAAAGTGGGCTTTAGTCAATTAAGTTGCTCTTTAAGCTTTTACTTTCTCTCTCTCTCTGGCATATGATAAAGCGAGTGACAGAGTCGTATTTAAAGATAAACAACAACCAAGTAATGAGTAAGGGAAATTCTAAGGCAGTTGCTCAAGGATAAAATGCATAAATAAAGTACCACTAAGCATATATTAAGTACTTGATAATAAGTTATTAGAAATTATAATAAATTCAAAATCCTTGTTTTCAAAACCACAGAGAGATAAATAAAACCATTGAGTGAAAATAATGATCGTACGAATTATAAAATATTTGTTAGTTTTAAGTTGGCTTATGCTAATGAAGTTGCTCTTAAAATCTTCTCAGTCTCTGACATGGGAAGAGAAAGTAGAATAAACAAAACTAAGCAAAGTATAAGAGAAATCTAGAACAATAGCTAAAAGCTTAATTTTTAAAATTAACAACAACCAAGCAAAGAGTAAAGTATGTTAGTAATCAGTTTCAAGCGAAAGGGAGAGTAGAATAAACAACAACTAAGCAAAGAGTAAGAGAAATTCTAGAACAATCTCTCAAAGCTTAATTTTAAAAATAAACAACAACCAAGCAAAGTGTAAAATAAGTTCTAAAGCACGCGTTTTGTATGTCAACTTTTCTTTCGAGAAAATGTCACAAAATTAAGTTAGTAATCAGTTTCAAGGGAAAGGGAGAGTAGAATAAACAACAACTAAGCAAGTAGTAAGAGAAATTCTAGAACAATCGCTCAAAGCTTAATTTTAAACATGAACAATAAGCCAACAAAGTGTAAAAGAAGTGCTAAACCACGCGTTTTGTTTGACAAGTTAGTAATAAGTTTTATGAGAGCTATTCTAAGGCAAACGCTTTGTGTGTCTAGTTTTCTTTAGAGAAACTGTTATAAAATTATGTTAGTAATCAGTTTCAAGGACAAGGGAGAGTAGAATAAACAACAACTAAGCAAAGTATAAGAGAAATCTAAAGCATTCGCTCAAATATTGGTTTTAAAAATAAACAACAACCAAGCAATGAGTAAGATAAATTCTAAGGCCAGCGCTTTGTAACATTGATAACATCAGTTATCAGTTTAATCACATATATTTGTGATGACATTTGAACGTCTTTTAAAATGTATTTACAATTTAAAAGTTAATTACTTTGGTGTCGCAATTTAAGCCCTATAAATAGCTTTAATTTAATAATATTTTATGGAATATTTTTCAAATAATCCTATTTTTTTCATCAAGCTTAAAAATATAATAATTATGCACTTATTTGCAAATAACAATTTAATAATAAACTCTGCAGATTAGCATGGCTTTCAAAAACTGCCATAAAAGTATTTTACTTAAAAGGACAACTAGCAAAGGTTTTGATCATTAAGACTAACATGAAGAAGTCAAGTCAACAATTAACTAATTTTTGAAAATACATATAAAAGTTTTTTATTATTGAGAAAACAGTTATTATTCTCCAGTTATAATGAAATCACTATCAAAATTAAATTTTTATTACAACTTTTTAAACCCACCCTAATGTCTTTAATATACCAGTAACAGACAAAATACTCATCGTCATATCCTTTAATAAAAATTATCATAAATGTTTTAATTAATATGCATAAATAAGGATTATAAATGGGGAGAAATTCCATACTATTATAAAAATTTATTTTTTATTTAAAAGTTACGAAAAAAAATATAATTTATATAGTATAATTACATGATACATGTAATAAAATTTAAGGCGATTATTAAAAATATTTCATAAAGGGAGTTTTTTTTTTGAGAAAATTGATAAAGAGGAAAGAGAAGGATTGAAAAAGGATTAAATTTTTTCTGGGGACTAAAATGTAATAGAATGTTTTATTAAATACACATTAAAAGCTAAATTAAGCAGGATTAAGTTACTGCAAGGGGTTAAAAGTAATTAACAATGATTTGTTGCCTACTTTAAGGAGCAAATAAGAGAAAAATTGATTCATTGGCGCTCGAGCCATAGGAAAATACTAAAACCTCCCATAAACCATTGTTAACTTTATTAAACATTTGTGACTACTGAATTAAAACTATAGCTATTTTAAAAGCTTAAATTGATTGTAAAATCTTCTCAAATTTTTAAATATCTTCTGCCTTAAAATTGTAAATCCAAATCGTCTTATATTTTTTGAATTCTATTTTCCTTACGGTAGTAGCTGCTGTTTTGGCTTACAATGAACTGATCTTATATTAAGTAGATTTGAAGTTTTTTCAAAGAAAAAATGTTCATTTAAGTTATTTTATTGAAAAGGTTTTATTTTCTGTATTGAAAAGATAATCTCCATGAAATACAAAAAAAAAAAGAGGGCCTATATTTGGTATTATTGTGGTGTTTTATTTTTTTAATAAAATAAAACAAATACACACTTTTTTACCTGCCTTGGCATTGTTACCTGAACAAGAGAAAAACAAAAACGAATCGTGTCTTTTTTTATTTTAGTGGAACATAAAAACAACAACAAATATTGCCACTGCGGTTTTCTTATAAAATGTGAAAGCAGTGAGGGGCAACAATTACTAAGAGATTACCGATTTTTAATAATAATAATTACAGAAACTTAATAATATCAAAAGTAGTCTATAATTTGGAATATAGTTTGAACTACGGTATAGTTTATAATACAGTCTATACTCTAGTCAATACTTTTGGATTATAGTCTGGACTACTCTATAGACTTCATTATTATCTACTCTATAGTCAGGAATATAGTCTACAGCATAGAATAAAGTCTAGCCTATAATATACTCTATAGTTTGGACTAAAGTCTACTCTACAGTCCGGACTAAATACTACTCTACAGTCCGGACTAAATACTACTCTATAGTCTGGACTATAGTCTACTGGACCATAGTCTTGAATATAGTCTACTCTATAGTCTTGACTATAGTCTACTCTATAGTCTTGACTATAGTCTACTCTATAGTCTTGACTATAGTCTACTCTATAGTCTTGACCATAGTCTACTCTATAGTCTTGACTATAGTCTACACTATAGTCTTGACTATAGTCTTGACTATAGTCTACTCTATAGTCTTGACTATAGTTTACTCTATAGTCTTGACTATAGTTTACTCTATAGTCTTGACTATAGTCTACTCTATAGTCTTGACTATAGTCTACTCTATAGTCTTGACTATAGTCTACTCTATAGTCTACTCTATAGTCTTGACTATAGTCTACTCTATAGTCTTGACTATAGTCTACTCTATAGTCTTGACTATAGTCTACTCTATAGTCTTGACTATAGTCTAGACTATAGTCTACTCTATAGTCTAGACTATAGTCTACTCTATAGTCTAGACTATAGTCTACTCTATAGTCTAGACTATAGTCTACTCTATAGTCTAGACTATAGTCTACTCTATAGTCTAGACTATAGTCTACTCTATAGTCTAGACTATAGTCTACTCTATAGTCTAGACTATAGTCTACTTTATACTATAGACTATAGTCTACTTTATAGTATAGACTATAGTCTACTCTATAATCTAGACTATAGTCTACTCTATAGTATGGACTATTAACTACTCTATAGTCTAGACAATAGTCTGGAATATAGTCTACTCTATAGTCTGGACTATAGCCTACTGTATAGTCCGCTCTATAGTCTGGACTACAGTTTACTCTATAGTCTGGACTATATTCTACTCTAGTCTACTCTATAGTCCGCTGTATAGTCTGGATTTTAGTTTACTCTATAGTCTGGACTATAGTCTTGACTGTAGTCTACTCTATAGGCAGGACTGTAGTCTAGACTATAGTCTACTCTAAATTCTAGACTATAGTCGACACTATAGTCTGGACTATAGTCTACTCTACTCTATGGTCTTGACTATACAGTCTGGACTATAATGAATGAAGAATATAGTCTGGATTATTTTGTTTTATTTTATGAATAAAACAAATATAAGATAAAGAAAGACTTCTTAGCCAGTTCGAAAATTGCCCATAACTGTTTTAATGCTTAGGTATTTTGGTTGGACGTTTTTATTTAAAGTTTTTTCTTTGTATTTCGGATTTTTAAGATCTGTATCATTTTACTCGCTGGTGTTGTATTTTAAAAACCGTTGACAACTACTACTGCCAGCGTGCTTGCCACCACAATACTAAACGCAAAAAAAAAAAATCATGTTCAAGAAGAAAAAATTTTTTAACAGACAATACAAAAGGAGACCCACAAAGAAACGAAATACAAAATCCTATCAAACCAAACTTGGAATAAATAAAATCTTATCAAATTACATAATGTGACATAATTAATTTTTTTTTTTTTTTGGACGAAAATTTTATTAATAAAGGAGTAGAGAAGATTGAAAAAAACAGTGTAACAAAAAAAAAAGCACTTTTAACAGGCATTCAGGTATGATATATGGGATTATTATCAACTTGAAAAATGTAGTGGCTTAAGTATAATTTTTTATCTAAAGATAGTCGGCGTGGAGATCTTTAAATGTTAAATATTGTGCGTGAGAATTTACGGTGTTGAATAAAAATATTCAATAATTGGTATAGAACTTCGATCATTATCCCAATAAATTGGGACTTTAGTTACACAAATTTAAAAAAATGTTATAGCTTTTATTCAGCTGAAAACATTTAGTAAAGTTTGTTATTACTTTTTAGCATAGTTTGTTGATTGTACTACTTACTGTCAGCATTACCTAGTACAAGCTTAAAAATTTCCTTATAATTCTCATTTAGTTAAGAACATTTATAAAACAAGTATTGCTATAGATTTTAGGTATTTATCATGCTCTTTGCCGTTAATTGCTCTTAAACAAGAGCGCAAGAAAGCTCTTTGCTTATCTCCGGTGTCTAAACGCTTTCCTTTGCCAAGTTTAATCTTCTCCATGATCTAATATGTTAAAAAAGAATACTAATAAAAATTAGAAAATTTAATCACGTTTTATTAAAATAAATGATTTCAAAGAAATTAGAAAATATCTCCAAAATTTCCCAAAAGTTGGAAACTAAATTCAAAATTTCAAAGAAATATTAATTGAAATTTCTTTTTATAACATTTTTCTCAAACATTTAGTGCTTAATGCGTTCTTTCTTAATTTTTTTGCTGCTTGAAAAAAAAAATACTTAAGTCTTATGAGCTTATCTTAAGACCTATAAATCATTTTATAATCATTGATACATGACTTTGGATTTTTGGGTCTTCTGCTGCTGCTAACGAAATTTTTTGTTTACATTTTCTGAAAAAAAAAGAAAGAAAACAATTGTCTTTCTTGTTTTGGTTTTCAATAATTTTATTTATCGCTAAAATGGCATCAAGATTTTTTTCCCCCACCGTTTTGTATTACTTTTAATATGTATTTTATTTCGGTATTTTCGACTACAACAGAGTGTCACGCTTGTCTTTTTAACCAGTTGAAATTGTATCAAAATAATATTTAAACGTTTTCATTGTTTTCCAAAGAAACATGAAAAAAAAAAATTCACCCAAATCACGTGCTGACATGAATAATTTAATGTTTATTATATATTTGTGGTTTTAAAATCCCTGCTGCTGTTGTAGTTTTTTTTCAGCTGATTTTTCCAATCTGCATCCGCAACCAATATATAATTGTGCTATAAGTGACATTTAAACTTTTTCAACTGCCTTTTTGGTACAATTGTTTTGTTTTTTTCGAAACTTGTTTCATGTTTGGTTTGTTACTGTTATTTCTCAGTTTAAATGCGTGAAATTTAAAAATTCGTTACAAAATTATAAAATATATTGAATTTTAAAGGAATTTTGATTAAATTTTAGTAAAACTGATTTAAACAAATTTCAAAAAAAAAAAACTGAAAGTTATTGAGAATCTTGAAAATTTCTCATTACCTTTTATGAAATGTCATCAGTACCGTTTTATATACTTTTAAATAATCCCCGCAATATCCAGATTGTGACCAAAAGGGTTTCGATTTGCATTAGTATAAGAGTGTAACCAGTGCAGGAGCTTGAGGTAATAATTGGGAGGCCTAGATAATATTGTCTATCTATCTATCTATCTATCTATCTATCTATCTATCTTCTATCTATCTATCTATCTATCTATCTATCTATCTATCTATCTATCTATCTATCTATCTATCTATCTATCTATCTATCTATCTATCTATCTATCTATCTATCTATCTACTATCTATCATCTATCTATCTATCTATCTATCTAATCTATCTATCTATCTATCTATCTATCTATCTATCTATCGATCTATCTATCTATCTATCTATCTATCTATCTATCTATCTATCTATCTATCTATCTATCTATCTATCTATCTCTCTATCTATCTATCTATTCTATTTATCTATTTATCTATCTATCTATCTATCTATCTATTATCTATCTATCTATCTATCTATCTATCTATCTATCTATCTATCTATCTATCTATCTATCTATCTATCTATCTATCTATCTATCTATCTATCTATCTATCTATCTATCTATCTATCTATCTATCTATCTATCTATCTATCTATCTATCTATCTATCTATCTATCTATCTATCTATCTATCTATCTATCTATCTATCTATCTATCTATCTATCTATCTATCTATCTATCTCTATCTATCTATCTATCTATCTATCTATCTATCTATCTATCTATCTATCTATCTATCTATCTATCTATCTATCTATCTATCTATCTATCTATCTATCTATCTATCTATCTATCTATCTATCTATCTATCTATCTATCTATCTATCTATCTATCTATCTATCTATCTATCTATCTATCTATCTATCTACCAACTTGAAGAGTTTATTTTCCCTTCATCTCAGAAGAGCTGAAGGGAAAATATCTATCTATTTATCTATCTATATATTCTGGACTATAGTTTAGTCTATAGTCTGGACTATAGTTTAGTCTATAGTCTGGGCTATAGTTTAGTCTATAGTCTGGACTATAGTTTAGTCTATAGTCTGGACTATAGTTTAGTCTATAGTCTGGGCTATAGTTTAGTCTATAGTCTGGACTATACTTTACTCTATACTCTGGACTATAGTTTACTCTATACTCTGGACTATAGTTTACTCTATTGTCTGGACTATCTGGACAGTAGTATACTCTACAGTATGGACTACTCTACTCTATAGTTTTTGAATCTGACTACTCTATACTCTGGACTATAGTCTACTCTTTTTTTATTGTCTACTCTGAAGTCCCGACTAAAGACAAATTTATAGTCTGAACTATATTTTACTCTATAAACTATAAACTATAGTCTGGACTAAAGTCTACTCTATAGTCTGGACTATAGTCTATTCTATATAATGGACTATAGTCTATTCTATATGATGGACTATAGTTTGACTCTATAGTCTGACCTAAGTCTAACTATAGTCTATAGAGTCATTCAGACTATAGAGTCCTATAGTATCATATAGATCCCATTATATAGAATAGACTATAGTCCAGACTATAGAGTAGACTTTAGTCCAGACTATAGTTTATAGTTTATAGAGTAAATATAGTTCAGACTATAAATTTGTCTTTAGTCGGGACTTCAGAGTAGACAATAAAAAAGAGTAGACTATAGTCCAGAGTATAGAGTAGTCAGATTCAAAACTATAGAGTAGAGTAGTCCATACTGTAGAGTATACTACTGTCCAGATAGTCCAGACATAGAGTAAACTATAGTCCAGAGTATAGAGTAAACTATAGTCCAGAGTATAGAGTAAAGTATAGTCCAGACTATAGACTAAACTATAGCCCAGACTATAGACTAACTATAGTCCAGACTATAGACTAAACTATAGTCCAGACTATAGACTAAACTATAGCCCAGACTATAGACTAAACTATAGTCCAGACTATAGACTAAACTATAGTCCAGAATATATAGATAGATAAATAGATAGATATTTTCCCTTCAGCTCTTCTGAGATGAAGGGAAAATAAACTCTTCAAGTTGGTAGATAGATAGATGATAGATAGATAGATAGATAGATAGATAGATAGATAGATAGATAGATCGATAGATAGATAGATAGATAGATAGATATAGCTGATAGATAGATAGATAGCTATCGATCGATCGATAGCTAGATAGATAGTAGATATATAGATAGATAGATCAGATCTCTCGCTCGCTCTCGCTCGCTCGCTCTCTCGATAGCTCGCTCGATCGCTAGCTCGCTCGCTAGCTAGCTCGCTCTCTCGCTCGCTCGCTAGCTCGCTCGCTCGCTCGCTCGCTCGCTCGCTCGCTCGCTCGCTCGCTCGCTCGCTCGCTCGCTCGCTCGCTCGCTCGCTCGCTCGCTAGCTCGCTCGCTCGCTCGCTCGCTCGCTCGCTCGCTCGCTCGCTCTCGCTCGCTCGCTCGCTCGCTCGCTCGCTCGCTCGCTCGCTCGCTCGCTCGCTCGCTCTCTCGCTCGCTCGCTCGCTCGCTCGCTCGCTCGCTCGCTCGCTCTCGCTCGCTCGCTCGCTCGCTCGCTCGCTCGCTCGCTCGCTCGCTCGCTCGCTCGCTCTCGCTCGCTCGCTCGCTCTCGCTCCCTCGCTCCTGCTCCTCGCTCGCTCGCTCGCTCGCTCGCTCGCTCGCTCGCTGCTCGCTCGCTCGCTCGCTCGCTCTCTCGCTCGCTCGCTCGCTCGCTCGCTCGCTCGCTCGCTCGCTCGCTCGCTCGCTCGCTCGCTCGCTCGCTCGCTCGCTCGCTCTCGCTCGCTCGCTCGCTCGCTCGCTCGCGCTCGCTCTCGCTCGCTCGCTCGCTCGCTCGCTCGCTCGCTCGCTCGCTCGCTCGCTCGCTCGCTCGCTCGCTCGCTCGCTCGCTCGCTCGCTCGCTCGCTCGCTCGCTCCTCGCTAGCTCGCTTCTCTTTATCGGCCTCCCCCTTCTTACCTCCGCTCCTGCCTGGTTACCTCTTATACTATGCAAATCGAACCCTTTGGTCACAATCTGGATATTGCGGGGATTATTTAAAAGTATATAAAACGGTACTGATGACATTTCATAAAGGTAATGAGAAATTTTCAAGATTCTCAATACTTTCAGTTTTTTTTTTTTGAAATTGTTTAAATCAGTTTTACTAAATTTAATCAAAATTCCTTTAAAATTCAATATATTTTTATAATTTTGTAACGAATTTTTAAATTTCACGCATTTAAAACTGAGAAATAACAGTAACAAACCAAACATGAAACAAGTTTCGAAAAAAACAAACAATTGTACCAAAAGGCAGTTGAAAAAGTTTAAATGTCACTTATAGCACAATTATATATTGGTTGCGGATGCAGATTGGAAAAATCAGCTGAAAAAAAACTACAACAGCAGCAGGGATTTTAAAACCACAAATATATAATAAACATTAAATTATTCATGTCAGCACGTGATTTGGGTGAATTTTTTTTTCATGTTTCTTTGGAAAACAATGAAAACGTTTAAAATATTTATTTTGATACAATTTCAACTGGTTAAAAAGACAAGCGTGACACTCTGTTGTAGTCGAAAAATACCGAAATAAAATACATATTAAAAGTAATACAAAACGGTGGGGGGAAAAAATCTTGATGCCATTTTAGCGATAAATAAATTATTGAAAACCAAAACAAGAAAGACAATTGTTTTCTTTCTTTTTTTTCAGAAAATGTAAAACAAAAAATTTCGTTAGCAGCAGCAGAAGACCCAAAAATCCAAAGTCATGTATCAATGATTATAAAATGATTTATAGGTCTTAAGATAAGCTCATAAGACTTAAGTATTTTTTTTCAAGCAGCAAAAAAATTAAGAAAGAACGCATTAAGCACTAAATGTTTTGAGAAAAATGTTATAAAAAGAAATTTCAATTAATATTTCTTTGAAATTTTGAATTTAGTTTCCAACTTTTTGGGAAATTTTGGAGATATTTTCTAATTTCTTTGAAATCATTTATTTTAATAAAACGTGATTAAATTTTCTAATTTTTATTAGTATTCTTTTTAACATATTAGATCATGGAGAAGATTAAACTTGGCAAAGGAAAGCGTTTAGACACCGGAGATAAGCAAAGAGGCTTTCTTGCGCTCTTGTTTAAGAGCAATTAACGGCAAAGAGCATGATAAATACCTAAAATCTATAGCAAATACTTGTTTATAAAATGTTCTTAACTAAATGAGAATTATAAGGAAATTTTTAAGCTTGTACTAGGTAATGCTGACAGTAAGTAGTACAATCAACAAACTATGCTAAAAAGTAATAACAAACTTTACTAAATGTTTTCAGCTGAATAAAAGCTATAACATTTTTTTAAATTTGTGTAACTAAAGTCCCAATTTATTGGGATAATGATCGAAGTTCTATACCAATTATTGAATATTTTTATTCAACACCGTAAATTCTCACGCACAATATTTAACATTTAAAGATCTCCACGCCGACTATCTTAGATAAAAAATTATACTTAAGCCACTACATTTTTCAAGTTGATAATAATCCCATATATCATACCTGAATGCCTGTTAAAAGTGCTTTTTTTTTGTTACACTGTTTTTTTCAATCTTCTCTACTCCTTTATTAATAAAATTTTCGTCCAAAAAAAAAAAAAAAATTATTATGTCACATTATGTAATTTGATAAGATTTTATTTATTCCAAGTTTGGTTTGATAGGATTTTGTATTTCGTTTCTTTTGTGGGTCTCCTTTTGTATTGTCTGTTAAAAATTTTTTTCTTCTTGAACATGATTTTTTTTTTGCGTTTAGTATTGTGGTGGCAAGCACGCTGGCAGTAGTAGTTGTCAACGGTTTTAAAATACAACACCAGCGAGTAAAATGATACAGATCTTAAAAATCCGAAATACAAAGAAAAAACTTTAAATAAAAACGTCCAACCAAAATACCTAAGCATTAAAACAGTTATGGGCAATTTTCGAACTGGCTAAGAAGTCTTTCTTTATCTTATATTTGTTTTATTCATAAAATAAAACAAAATAATCCAGACTATATTCTTCATTCATTATAGTCCAGACTGTATAGTCAAGACCATAGAGTAGAGTAGACTATAGTCCAGACTATAGTGTCGACTATAGTCTAGAATTTAGAGTAGACTATAGTCTAGACTACAGTCCTGCCTATAGAGTAGACTACAGTCAAGACTATAGTCCAGACTATAGAGTTAAACTAAAATCCAGACTATACAGCGGACTATAGAGTAGACTAGAGTAGAATATAGTCCAGACTATAGAGTAAACTGTAGTCCAGACTATAGAGCGGACTATACAGTAGGCTATAGTCCAGACTATAGAGTAGACTATATTCCAGACTATTGTCTAGACTATAGAGTAGTTAATAGTCCATACTATAGAGTAGACTATAGTCTAGATTATAGAGTAGACTATAGTCTATACTATAAAGTAGACTATAGTCTATAGTATAGTAGTCTAGACTATAGAGTAGACTATAGTCTAGACTATAGAGTAGACTATAGTCTAGACTATAGAGTAGACTATAGTCTAGACTATAGAGTAGACTATAGTCTAGACTATAGAGTAGACTATAGTCTAGACTATAGAGTAGACTATAGTCTAGACTATAGAGTAGACTATAGTCTAGACTATAGTCAAGACTATAGAGTAGACTATAGTCAAGACTATAGAGTAGACTATAGTCAAGACTATAGAGTAGACTATAGTCAAGACTATAGAGTAGACTATAGAGTAGACTATAGTCAAGACTATAGAGTAGACTATAGTCAAGACTATAGAGTAGACTATAGTCAAGACTATAGAGTAAACTATAGTCAAGACTATAGAGTAACTATAGTCAAGACTATAGAGTAGACTATAGTCAAGACTATAGTCAAGACTATAGTGTAGACTATAGTCAAGACTATAGAGTAGACTATGGTCAAGACTATAGAGTAGACTATAGTCAAGACTATAGAGTAGACTATAGTCAAGACTATAGAGTAGACTATAGTCAAGACTATAGAGTAGACTATATTCAAGACTATGGTCCAGTAGACTATAGTCCAGACTATAGAGTAGTATTTAGTCCGGACTGTAGAGTAGTATTTAGTCCGGACTGTAGAGTAGACTTTAGTCCAAACTATAGAGTATATTATAGGCTAGACTTTATTCTATGCTGTAGACTATATTCCTGACTATAGAGTAGATAATAATGAAGTCTATAGAGTAGTCCAGACTATAATCCAAAAGTATTGACTAGAGTATAGACTGTATTATAAACTATACCGTAGTTCAAACTATATTCCAAATTATAGACTACTTTTGATATTATTAAGTTTCTGTAATTATTATTATTAAAAATCGGTAATCTCTTAGTAATTGTTGCCCCTCACTGCTTTCACATTTTATAAGAAACCGCAGTGGCAATATTTGTTGTTGTTTTTATGTTCCACTAAAATAAAAAAAGACACGATTCGTTTTGTTTTTCTCTTGTTCAGGTACAATGCCAAGGCAGGTAAAAAAGTGTGTATTTGTTTTATTTTATTAAAAAAAATAAAACACCACAATAATACCAAATATAGGCCCTCTTTTTTTTTTGTATTTCATGGAGATTATCTTTTCAATACAGAAAATAAAACCTTTTCAATAAAATAACTTAAATGAACATTTTTTCTTTGAAAAAACTTCAAATCTACTTAATATAAGATCATTCATTGTAAGCCAAAACAGCAGCTACTACCGTAAGGAAAATAGAATTCAAAAAATATAAGACGATTTGGATTTACAATTTTAAGGCAGAAGATATTTAAAAATTTGAGAAGATTTTACAATCAATTTAAGGCTTTTAAAATAGCTATAGTTTTAATTCAGTAGTCACAAATGTTTAATAAAGTTAACAATGGTTTATGGGAGGTTTAGTATTTTCCTATGGCTCGAGCGCCAATGAATCAATTTTTCTCTTATTTGCTCCTTAAAGTAGGCAACAAATCATTGTTAATTACTTTTAACCCCTTGCAGTAACTTAATCCTGCTTAATTTTAGCTTTTAATGTGTATTTAATAAAACATTCTATTACATTTTAGTCCCCAGAAAAAATTTAATCCTTTTTCAATCCTTCTCTTTCCTCTTTATCAATTTTCTCAAAAAAAAAACTCCCTTTATGAAATATTTTTAATAATCGCCTTAAATTTTATTACATGTATCATGTAATTATACTATATAAATTATATTTTTTTTCGTAACTTTTAAATAAAAAATAAATTTTTATAATAGTATGGAATTTCTCCCCATTTATAATCCTTATTTATGCATATTAATTAAAACATTTATGATAATTTTTATTAAAGGATATGACGATGAGTATTTTGTCTGTTACTGGTATATTAAAGACATTAGGGTGGGTTTAAAAAGTTGTAATAAAAATTTAATTTTGATAGTGATTTCATTATAACTGGAGAATAATAACTGTTTTCTCAATAATAAAAAACTTTTATATGTATTTTCAAAAATTAGTTAATTGTTGACTTGACTTCTTCATGTTAGTCTTAATGATCAAAACCTTTGCTAGTTGTCCTTTTAAGTAAAATACTTTTATGGCAGTTTTTGAAAGCCATGCTAATCTGCAGAGTTTATTATTAAATTGTTATTTGCAAATAAGTGCATAATTATTATATTTTTAAGCTTGATGAAAAAAATAGGATTATTTGAAAAATATTCCATAAAATATTATTAAATTAAAGCTATTTATAGGGCTTAAATTGCGACACCAAAGTAATTAACTTTTAAATTGTAAATACATTTTAAAAGACGTTCAAATGTCATCACAATATATGTGATTAAACTGATAACTGATGTTATCAATGTTACAAAGCGCTGGCCTTAGAATTTATCTTACTCATTGCTTGGTTGTTGTTTATTTTTAAAACCAATATTTGAGCGAATGCTTTAGATTTCTCTTATACTTTGCTTAGTTGTTGTTTATTCTACTCTCCCTTGTCCTTGAAACTGATTACTAACATAATTTTATAACAGTTTCTCTAAAGAAAACTAGACACACAAAGCGTTTGCCTTAGAATAGCTCTCATAAAACTTATTACTAACTTGTCAAACAAAACGCGTGGTTTAGCACTTCTTTTACACTTTGTTGGCTTATTGTTCATGTTTAAAATTAAGCTTTGAGCGATTGTTCTAGAATTTCTCTTACTACTTGCTTAGTTGTTGTTTATTCTACTCTCCCTTTCCCTTGAAACTGATTACTAACTTAATTTTGTGACATTTTCTCGAAAGAAAAGTTGACATACAAAACGCGTGCTTTAGAACTTATTTTACACTTTGCTTGGTTGTTGTTTATTTTTAAAATTAAGCTTTGAGAGATTGTTCTAGAATTTCTCTTACTCTTTGCTTAGTTGTTGTTTATTCTACTCTCCCTTTCGCTTGAAACTGATTACTAACATACTTTACTCTTTGCTTGGTTGTTGTTAATTTTAAAAATTAAGCTTTTAGCTATTGTTCTAGATTTCTCTTATACTTTGCTTAGTTTTGTTTATTCTACTTTCTCTTCCCATGTCAGAGACTGAGAAGATTTTAAGAGCAACTTCATTAGCATAAGCCAACTTAAAACTAACAAATATTTTATAATTCGTACGATCATTATTTTCACTCAATGGTTTTATTTATCTCTCTGTGGTTTTGAAAACAAGGATTTTGAATTTATTATAATTTCTAATAACTTATTATCAAGTACTTAATATATGCTTAGTGGTACTTTATTTATGCATTTTATCCTTGAGCAACTGCCTTAGAATTTCCCTTACTCATTACTTGGTTGTTGTTTATCTTTAAATACGACTCTGTCACTCGCTTTATCATATGCCAGAGAGAGAGAGAAAGTAAAAGCTTAAAGAGCAACTTAATTGACTAAAGCCCACTTTCAATTATATATGTGTATACTTTTTACAGTTTATTATCAAGTACATAATATTTGCTTAGTGGTACTTTATTTAGTATAAATTTTATCCTTGAGCAACTGCCTTAGTATTTCTCTTACTCATTGCTTAGTTGTTGTTTACCTTTAAATACGATTCTAACTCTCTCACAGTTTAAAAGTAGTTAAAATTTGTTTAGACGTTCTTTATTTATAAATTTTATTCTTCAGCAACTGCTTTAGAATTTCTCTTACTCATTGCTAGGTTGTTGTTTACCTTTATCTATGACTCTAACTCTCTCTTTTGCTAAACCAGAGAGTGTAAGAGGGAGTGAAAGTTTAAAGAGCAACTTAATTAACCTAAGACAACTTTAAACTATAATGTTTTAATACTTTTTACGATCAGTTTTTCCCATAACTTATTTTCTTTATATCTCCATATTAATTTGGCTTTTAAAACAAGGATTTATAATTTATTTTCAAATTTAATAGCTTAGTATTATTAATTATTATTAATTTAACCACAAAACTAATAATAAAAAATAAAGCAGTAAAAAAACTAATTTTTAATAATATTTTCCACAATTGCGTTGTAGACTTAAAAAAATACAATTTAAATAAAATGGGGCCCACCAAAAAAACAATTAAATGCAACATACAATTACAATACTCTCGAATATACATAAATTAGCAACTACGTTGTAAACAAATATTTTTCATTCTAGAATTTCCTTTTCCCTCCCCCTGCACCAAACATTAACATACAGTGTATTGAATTTTATGATTGATTTTAAAATGCCATAAATTTTAAACAAAATAATTACTACTTTATACTTAATTTTAATATTTTTTTTCTATTTTTGTTTATATTTTTTATATGTTTTTGTTAAACAACAATAATAATAATATTTTTTCTTACATTTTTATGCTTTTAGTGCGTGACTTTTTGTAGAATTTTGTGTTAAATTCTAAATAGAATTCATGTTACTAATTCTAATTAAAAATGGCGAGAAAAACAGCAGAAAATCGTAAAAAAATTATAA